>NW_022631218.1:292381-403459 GCF_010015895.1 Lontra canadensis
GTGGGGCGCGGGGGGGGGGGGAGCGAGGCGGCGGCGCGGCGGCGGCGGCGGCGGCACCATGTTCCCGGGGACTGCCTGAGCCGCCCGGCCGGGCGCCGTCGCTGCCAGCCGGGCCCGGGGGGGCGGCCGGGCCGCCGGGGCGCCCCCGCCGCGGAGTGTCGCGCTCGGGAGGCGGGCAGGGGATGAGGGGGCCGCGGCCGGCGGCGGCGGCGGCGGCGGCGGCGGCCGGGGGCGGGCGGTGAGCGCTGCGGGGCGCTGTTGCTGTGGCTGAGATTTGGCCGCCGCCTCCCCCACCCGGCCTGCGCCCTCCCTCTCCCTCGGCGCTCGCTCGCGGCTCGCGGCTCGCGCTCGCTCCTCTCCCCTCGCAGCCGGCCTGGGCCGGCGCCGACCCCCGCCCCGGAGCCCTTGCCGGCCCGGCCGCCCGCGCTCGGGGCTGTTTCCGCGAGCAGGTGAAAATGGCCGAGAACTTGCTGGACGGACCGCCCAACCCCAAACGAGCCAAACTCAGCTCGCCCGGCTTCTCGGCGAATGACAGCACAGGTGAGGGGGGGCCGGGCGGGGGGCGGGGGCCCCACCCGCAGGTGAGCGCCGGGGAGACCCTCTCCGAGGCGCAGGCCCGCGCAGCCGCTTCCCAGGACCTGGCCGGGCCGGCCGAGGGGAAGTTTGTGGCCACAGTGCGCCGGGGCCCCGAGCGGGGGCCGGCCCTGCCCGGGCGCTCGCGGCCGGCGCCGGAGTTGGGGAGTCCGCGCGCCGAAAGCGAGCGGTACTTGCGGGAAGGAAAAGTAAAGTGGAGCGTGCTCGTCTTCGTGGGGATTCCACGCGCCTCCCTGTGCCGCCGCGCGTCGGCACACGCGGGGCTGCCCGGAGGGATGACAGCACAGGGTAGGTTTCATGGTTAGGGAAGGGGAAAGTGCAGCGGAGGGGGGGACCCAAAGTGTTTTCTGAACTAGTAGCACAATTCGCAGCGCTGCGACCAGAAGACACACCGGTAGCAGCAGCCAGCCTGGGAGTTAAGACTTGGAAGTTTCTTGGAATGTGCTCCTTGGGAAAATGTTGAGCAGTTATCCTGAAAACTCTCATTCTTCGGTCACTTACTTCGCCAGCCCAGACTTCGTTAGCAGCATGTCATCAAAGTTGCTCTGGTGTGTTTAATTTCAGAGGCATAACCTTAAAAGAAAATTAGGTAGCAGATCCTTTTGGGCTACAATGTCCACTTGAGCTGGTGCGGTTTTTACAGTGTAGATGTATAAAACAAATATGTTAACGAATGTGGGAATTGCAGTTTTTGCCCTCCCCCCCCATTTTTTTTTTTTTTTTGAAAAGCAGGGTATTAAATAAAACGTCCTTTGAAACAGCATCTCTGAAAACTTTCTGAGATAATCCCATCAGTTGCTTAAGAAGTATTTTAGTTTCTATTCATTTAATAACTCTGGATTCTTGTGGGCTGGTCCACCGTACCATTATGATGGAGCTGTACTTCCTCTTTCAGAGCTCTCCTTTGCAGTAAAAACTTGTGCGCTGCTGGGAACAATTCTGTCTCCAGCGCAGCCTGCGTTTCTCCAGTACAGTCTTGCAGTAGCAGCATCTGAAAATCAGTTTATAATGAATGGGTCCAAATTGAATTATATTGCTGCAGCAGTGCCCTCAGATTTGCAGTAGACACAGCTGTTCAGCTTGTGCGGATATTTCTGTGGCCACTGGCATATTTCTACTAATGGTCTAAAAAACCCATTTCTCCTGTTGAAACAAAACTACTTCATTTCTGTGGCTTCAGTTTTAACACAATTCCTAGAATATTAAGGTAGGCATGAGAGAAACGATTTTTTAAAAATTCGCCTTAAGGAGATTCTTGTCTTTAAATACAGTTTGCGGAATGGTGGGCGGGGGTAGTAAATAAGTCTCATGGGACATAAAAGTCACTAATACTATTTTTTAAATTTTTATTTATTTTTATTAATTTTTTAAAAGATTTTCTTTATTTATTTGACAGACAGAGATCACAAGTAGGCAGAGGGGCAGGCAGAGAAAGAGGAGGAAGCAGGCTCCCCGTGGAGCAGAGAGCCCGATGTGGGGCTCCATCCCAGGACCCTGGGACCGTGACCTGAGCCGAAGGCAGAGGCTTTAACCCACTGAGCCACCCAGGCGCCCTTTTTTTTGTTTTTTTTAAATTGATAAAGAATTGAATGTGATGTTTATTTTGTCAAGTCAACTTGTTTGAAGTAAGAAGTATGGAAACAGCCATGATTTAAATGCCCTTTTACTGCAAAACAGATCTCCTTTGCTTCATTAATCTTGCTATGTTTGAGTGAAAAGTCTTTAATCATATGAAACGAAGATCATAGCAGGCAAGTTCAGCTTTGAAGCTTGTCTTCCGAAACTGGCAACTTTTTGAATGGCTTTGCAGCTTTGCTGTTGTTGAAGGAGTTTATTACAGATTGTGCTTTCTATAGAGGGATAAATTACTAACACAAGACTTAACAGAAAGGCTTGTCCCACTATATACATTCCGTTCTTTCCAAGATGGAGCCGAGAGAATGGCCTTTTTGGGTAGTTCTGTTACTGGATGGTCACATATTTACTTAAAGCACTGTTAAATCACAACAGAGTTTATCTGAAAGGATTTTTCCCTCTTCGCCACCTTTCCCCCCGCTTCCTTTCTAACCTCGATCCTCCCAAGGCAGGAGCTCACTCTTTTCCAAATGTGGAACAAAAAAAAGTTTTTAATAGCTCCAATTTAAATCATTTAAAGAATAAAATTCATGCTCATACTTGTGTTGAGTTCCCTTGGTTACACATTCATCACATCATGTTATTGGGCAAGAGTCTGTTAGCGTGGGGCCCAGGAAAGGACCATCATCAGGCACGTGAAACGAGGTACAGCCTTGTCTCCCGTAACTGCTAGTCCGAGACAGAGATCTTAAGGATATATAGTAAGCAAGTAAAGGACGAAAGGAATCGCATTGCATACACTCAGAGGAGTGAGGGCATTGGGTTAGATGGGAAAGTAGGGAGACTCAACCGTATTTGTGAGGGGATGTATTTTTGAGGCTCCAAGGAGGAAGTTGTGCGAGGTGGAGCAAGGTGTGTTTCTTTCTGTGATAAAATTTGAGTGATGGGAGCTCTGTGCATAGGAAGAGCTGAGGGTTTAGGAGGAGGAGGCCTGGTGGCCTAAGAAACAAGAGTGATTTGGAGTGCCACCATGCAGTACATGTCTGTGGAACTGGCCTTGGGAGCCATTGGTGTCCGTTGCTTGAATCTGGGGGGCTGATGTTGGGTGGAGAGGACAGTACTCCTGACTTTGGGGAGCTTATTAGCCAGGGTGCTCCCTGCAGGGCACTTGCAATCTAGCGGGGGGAGTGTGGATGTGCCTAAAGCATGCCAGTGAGGTAAGGTGGCATCTCTGAGTGATAAATGTCACTTGCCACTGATGACAAACAGGAGAGGCTGGGAGTGCTTCTGAGAAGAGTGTGGAGAGGGGATACAGAACTAGAGAATGTGCCCCAAAGGAGGGTAGCAAGAGGAAGAAGGAAAAAATAGTACTTCTGACCTCACCCAGACCTCAGCTCTGGAGTGGCCCTGGATTTAATGTCATGAGATGTTGTGGAAGTCGCGTCTTCTTGTTCCACATTGAAGGTGTAAATGGTTTCTTGCAAGTGCTGTCTTCCTTTACTTGGCATCCATTGGAAGAGGTACGACTGTGTGTTTCCAGTATATAGTTAATTGTGTGTTTTGGAAACTTCCTTATTTAATATGTCCAGATTAAAACAGCATATTAGTCTTTTTCAACAGCAGGGATTCATGATTTAGTAGTGAGGGAGAAGTAAAATACCCATGCAAGCAGTAAACTTTTTTTTTTTTTTTCGGTCAGCTTTATTGAAGCCAGATTTACATACAACAAAAACTTGTTTAGTTCAAGTTTTTTAAGGCTGTCTTCTGAAAACTGCACATAGATCTGTTTCATCCTATCCTGTATAAGTGTCCCTAAGCAGTTGTCATTACACTTTTAACGTGAATCCCTTTAAATGCCATAGGAAACCACATTTAAAGAAAGCCTGGAGTGAATACAGTTGCCAACCAAAACACCTTTCACAACAAAACGGTGAACTGTTCTTTATGTGGTGTGTTACTTACCTGAGCGCTTTGCTCCTGTCCCCTCAGCTCGGGCCTCACAGCGTGCTGTGAGGCAGGATGGGAAGACACTCTTCCTGCCAGTTCTCTGTAAGGAGCCAGACTCGGGAGAGGTGATCTGCCCAAAACTAGAACCAAACCTAGATGAGGAGAGTAAATGACTGTATATTCGTTTTACAACTCCACATCCATAAATGTGAGATTTGCTTGAATCGTGGGTTTACGAGCTTGCAGTACTTGGCAGGTTTCAGTAGTGTGACTCCGGCAGGTGGAGTACATCTCGGGGGGAGGTCTGCCACCAGCTCTGGGGGAGCGGGATGCGTTCTTCCGACTGAGGGTAGCAGCAGGGGCTGCCCCTTCCCTCTGGTTCTGGTGCAGCAGTTTGGCCCCCCCCCCTTCCTGTGGTGACAGTGGAAAATTGAGGACCAGTCACTTTTTTTCATCTCTTCACCGAGTTCTGGCTAAATGGGAAACAAACTTTTATAGAGACTTCTAGGGCCAGGGCTTTTCATGACTTTGCTTTACTTTACACGTGTTGGAAAAGTAGGGACTTTTGGATAACCTAAAGCTCCGTCGAAGTTGCTTGGGGGTGATGATAGGTAAGTACGAACCCCACTAGGGGTGCCTCGCAGCACAGCAGGCCTCCAGGCGTCACTCCTGTTTGACATTGGAGTGTGATCCCCTGATTCTAAAACGGTATGGAAGCAGCTTGGAAAGGGATGAAGGAGCTTCTGCTTCGACCAGTAGCTGTGTTTGTACAACTTCTGCCTCCTGCCTCTGCCGCTCTCTGACAAAGTATGTGATTACTTGGGGCCACGTAAGTGCTGACGTCGTGTTCTACTTAGTGTGTTTGAAAACAGAAGAGTTAAAATGACTCTGCCAAAATGTGCCTTCCCTGGTTAGGATGAAACGTACCTTGTTGTGACCTCTGGAAGATGAGCAAAGCTTGCGTTAGGCCAGTTTAGTTCTTGGGTCCCATTAGTCGGGACACCACCTCTGCCATCTTAATTCAAGCCAGCATTCCGGGTATATGCCAAGGAAACTAGAAGGCATGCAAAGAAGCGTTTCTCAGAAAAGGTTTTGTGCTCACACGAGGCTGGGAGCAACTTTACTGCAAGGCCTTCCCGGAGCCCTCGCATGCTGCGGGGCTCTGGGCCTCGGGGTGCAAGGCTCTGGTTTGCACATTCATTCCCACACCCTTTTTATGTAATGCAAGGGTCCTCAGACTTCCTGTAGAGGACCAGAGGTCATATTTTTGGCTCTGCAGGCCACATGGTCGCTAATAGCTACTGAACACTGCCATTTGCGTACCACCTGTACGTACACCAGCGGGCGCCGCTGTGTACCAGTGAGCTAGTAACTTCTGTCGGAGCCAGGAGCTGGCCCTCGCGCCACAGTGTGCGACCCTGATGTAATGTGGGATTTGTGCTCTGAGGATCCTCAGTTTTCTCTCCTGAAAAGTCAACGTGCCCCATAGTCCCAGTCCCTTGGACAGGAGACCCGTTGGTCGGTGGATCTGTCAGAGACGGTAGCCATGCACGTGTGTCCGATCTGCGGTGTAACACAATCAGTGAGGAAGTAGTCAAGAATTCTGTAGTCAAGACTATTGATCTTGTCTCCATTTCCAATTATGTTTTTGTAATAGGAATGGGAGGACCATGAAATTTTAAAATTGCAAAAACTTAGGAGGCGCTGTGTGTTCTGAAGATTCTTAACTGACTTGAAGCATTTTTCATGGGGTTGTTTAAGCAGCAAATGGATAGGTGATTCTGGTTCTTTACTATTGATACAACAATTCAGTCTGAGGTACTGTTAGGGAGTAAGTAGCGGCATACAGAGGATTCTTATCCAGGGCTCTGAGTAGCTTAGAACTGTGTTGACAAAAAAAACCTTGGAGGCAAAACTCAAGAATACAAAAGGCTATTAAGTGCCAGAATGCTCGAGTCAGAAAGGGCAGTCCAGGAGGGCTTCCTGTATCATGTTCTGGTCCCTGAAGGTCCCTGCGTGGAAAAGCCCAGAGCTGGATGTCCAGGCGGGGGTAACACCTCAGAGATCCCCTGATCAGCCGAGGGAACCTTGACAGATCAAGGAGCCAGGCAGACGGGGAAGAGCGCGGGGGTCTGTGCCTTCTGTAGTGTTGAGAAAAGCTCCCTGTCCGCTCACAGCAGTTTCGTATCCGTGAGTGTCACGGCGCACGGCCTGTGGATATGATCTATGGCCGCTTGCTCTCATCGAAGTCCTCTGGTTGTCCCAGACAGTCTCTCCTAAGCTCTCAAACTCCCGGCCGTCCGCTCTGGTCTTCGGCACACGTGCCTGCTGTCCCCTAGCCCGCTCTGAGGCCGCTGCCTAGTGGTGCATCCGTCCTTAGAAACGCCGTCCTACGGCTGATGGGCTCCTCGCGGCTGGCGTGGTCGTGCACGGCTCAGGTGTTAATTGGGGGAGGTTTGCCACACTTGTCCCGCCAAGTCTTAAACTTTGCTTTCAGGAAAATTCTCTCATTACCGCACATCCCTGACGAAGAGATCTAAGTCCTTGGAGCAGTGCCTATTGGGGACCTCTTGTACATTGGACTTTCTGTGGGGGCTGTGCTCCTCTGTCCGGAGCGCCGAGATGGAGCCACACGTGGGGTCCCGTGGGAGCGGGGTGGAGGATGCCCAGCTCCAGTCTGGACTGGCCGGGCCGTGAATCGCTCACATTTACGGGAGGGCACTTTAGACGCAGGGAATGGGTGCAGGCACGCAAGTAAGCAAAAGTGACTTCTTCCCCACCCCCCCACCCCAGGATTTTAGACAATATAGGGAATGACTGTTGCTCACATTGAAAAACTGCCTTCGGGGTGTTTCTGGTTCTAAATTTGAGAAGCAAGGCTGTCTCTGAGCTCTGTGTCTAAAAGTTGAATTCCTTTCCTTTTAAACCTTCCCTGTAGAAAGACATCATCCCATGTGACAATTCCCCCATGTTTCATTTCCATTAATCAGAGGGATGTTTAGTGAAATCTAATGGTAAAAAAAATTTCACCTGATTATATCTGACTTTCCTGTGTCTAGGTGTCCCATCTGTTCCTGTTTGAAAATCTATTAATTTGCACGTCTTTCTGATCCACCCGTGCCACTGTGTAGACAGTAGGTGGTTCTTAACAGTGGTGAGCTGTTTAATGGGGTTATACAGTTCTGTTGTGAAGCAGAGTCTTTTTATTATTTCAAAGGCTTCCCTTTGCCCTACCACCCAAATATTTGGATTTTTTTTTAACCAGAACTGTACCACTTATACATGTTTTAACTTTGTAGTTAGAATAACCAATGAGATGGCAAAAAACCCAAACAAAACAAAACAGAATAACCTCTTTGTTATGAGAGGCTTGTATGATATTTAAATAAGGAGATTTTGGTATTTGATTATAAACCAAATGATGACACTCGGAACTGTAGAAATCTATCAAATAATTAGGGTTTGCTTTGACAATTATGGGCTATAAAAGCTTGACCCAGTTCCTTTGGATTAAAATATTTTGAGTATTTGTCACCTGATTAAAAGTAGAACCTTCTACCCATGACTCAGAGTTGAAGGAAATGTCAGAGCTTTTTATATGGGAGGTGAGTGGCGCGGTATTAAGGAAGGAGCCCTGGCCTCTGCTTGAAGTGGACGCTGCATCTCAGCTTGTCATTTCTGAACTTGGGCCATTGTCTTTACATTGGAGCTTGGGTAGGTGAGGGTAGCAATCTTTTTCTCCAGGGGGAAAAAAGGCCCTCATACTGGGCTACTGTGGTTCCTGGTATAGAACAGGCTGTGGTAGCTGTTGCTGGTCTTTAATTGTGTGGGGAACCTTAGTCGTGCCCTTCCTCGTGGGCTGGTGGGGGTTGGGACGATGTAGGTGAGGAGTCTGACCCCGAACCAGATCCACGGGAGTTTCTCGCTGAATAAATGGGAAGGTGCCACCCCTGCCTGGTTCTTTCTTCCTGCACCAGTGCTACTGTGAGTGTCGTCTCCGCCAGCTTGCAGGAGAATGAATTGGAATCCGAGGTGCAGGCATCCTACACACCGGACTTTACCCAGTCTGTGTTTGAAGTTGAAAACGCTTCTCTGTTGGAAAATTGAAGTCTAAATGGAATTGTTTCTCCACGAGGAGTTGATTTAGGTTAGGACTTAGTGAAAAAGGAAAAGCAAGTGTGGAGAAATCATAAAAACTAGTCTTTTTCTAAAACCAGTGTTAGGGGAGAAATGGCCTCAGGATCACGGTGCAGTTTAGTCAGGTCGATGAGATGAAAGAAGTGTCGGTGGCATTCACTTCAGAGCGAGGTTTCTGCTGTGTTGTGGGGGTTTTTCTCTCCTGCAGATTGTGTCCTGGAAGCTGTTGCAATGGAGTTTACTCCTTTCCATTCTCCTGGATAGTTCCGGTATGGTGATTTGTGGGTTTTGCTGGCAAAAACTGTAAGAGCCTTTCTGCCTAATTTGTGGGTGTCTTTACATTAAATCTTTTATTTTTAGTAAACAGCTTTCACTGACTGTGACGAAAAGGCATGAAGCTCTCATAGACCTTCTGTGCTGTTTTTGTTGTGCCTCTAGTAATGATGGGGTTGGGTTCTGTTTGCAGAAGAGCACTGTCTGCCCAGGGTTGAACTTCTCTTTAAAAATCTGTAAGAGAATCATTTGAATTATTGGGAGATAGTTGGCTGTTTTAGCATGCTCTGGTGACTTTCTCAGACTTCAAAAGTGTAAGGAAAAACCGATTTCTTCTCCACAGAAAGAGGGCTGATTGGGACATCTGAAATGCCCGTGTTCTTGTGGTATTCGAGCGAGCAGCGTCCCGTAGAACTTTAGGCGATGGTGCCGTGTTCTGATCTGCACTGCCCAGCACCGGAATCACCAGTTACTAACGTGATTCAGGAACTAAATTTCAAATTTTGTTTAATTTTAATTAATGTGCATGTCAACAGCGGCACGTGGCTAGTGGCTGCTGTATTGTATACAGCACCCCGTCAGTGCATTTATTTATGTCATTCGTTCATAGTTGAAGATATTTATGACGAAGTTTCTTCCAAGGGACCATCTTCTAAAGACACTTTCAAAAGTATTTGTTATTT
The DNA here is from genome assembly GCF_010015895.1 of Lontra canadensis. Classification (NCBI taxonomy): domain Eukaryota; kingdom Metazoa; phylum Chordata; class Mammalia; order Carnivora; family Mustelidae; genus Lontra; species Lontra canadensis. The sequence goes on from NW_022631218.1 coordinate 301,591, forward strand.
TAGATGTAGGACTTTCCATTTAGAAAATATTTATTACACTGTGGTGTCAGCCCTGGAGATACAGTGTCTGCCTTCGTGGGGGGTCAGCTGTAGTTGGGTGTGACCTCGGACCTCAGAGGGGAGGTCTCTAGGCATGATGTGCCCATGCATGGTGGGGGCAGAGGACAGAGTCTGCTCCCAAAGGTCTTGGAAGGCCTTCTGGGAGAGGAGTAACTTGCGTGGAGACCTGCTGATGGACACCAGATGGGGGTGGAGAGTACTTTACGGTTGCAGGTGTAGGGAACAGTGTAAATAGCCATTGTGAAGGTCTGGAGTAGAGTCCTGAACAGGTAACAGTTTTTGCAGAAACCAGTTCTGTTGTTGGTTTACACTCCCTGGGCTACCATTTAGAGGCCACGTGGTCTTACTTCTGAGAGGCAGAGACTGCCAGGGTGGTCCTGCTCTGGGTGTGGTGGTGGGGAGCTGGGCCAGTCTCCGCTGTACTGCTTCATTCTTGGAGTCAACAACGATTTAAATGCTTATGTCGCTCGAATCGGCGATACGTTCTTACTCCGTGTTGGAGACTGCTTGGCCGTGTTGACCCCAGTGTTGGTTCTGTCCTCTCGGCCAGAGCTGTGGTGGTGTGGGCAGGCAGGCCAGCATACTGAGACCAGCACTGTGACAGGAGGCTTCCGGGCCCAAGGTCAGGGAACCTTCATAGAGGAAGGACTGTTGTGGGAGTCAGTCTGGGCACCTGAAGGCAAGGTAAGGTTGTGGAGAGCCTCCGGTGTCAGACCAGGGAGTCCAGATCATCTTTTTAGGGTTTGAAAAACAATACAAAATTTGAGAGACCCATTGTATCCAGGGTATTTGGAGGAAGCAACCGTGATTTGTTCTCCAGAAATCTAAATCAGCTTTTCCCAGAGTGTATTTTTCCATCCGTGTTCCTATCTGCTGGGAGAGTTGACAACTGCCTTCTCTTACCCCAAGTCCTGTTTGTGAGAGGAAAAGCCCCATGAATCAGAATTCATGTACTTATTTAAGATGTTAGGAATTTTTTGTACAAACATAATTTTCTTTCAAAAGCTTTTTTAAAAATCATTTTCAGTATGGGTAATTTATTCATAGGGCTCAAACTTGTAAACAGCACGAAAGAAGGTTTAGGAGAGGGCCTCCCTCTCCTGCCTCCCGAGCCCCCAGGCCTGCTCCCTGGAGGCAGCCAGCGCTGGCCACGTGCGCGCTTTTCTAGAACTTGCTGTGCGGGTGGCAGCATGTGCTCTCTCGAGCTCTTCCTGCCAGAGTGGCACAGCGTACATGTCCGTGCACTCCTCACGGAGAAGTATCTCAGAGCTGGTGCAGATACTATGTTTGAAAAGCAGGCTTCATTCTAAAAATCCTTTTTTTTTTTTTTTTAAGGTAAAATATCTTGGTGCTGTACTTAACACAAAATGATTTTAATGTTTTCACTGTACTATAAATAGGAAGAATTGAAGTTTGTCAAAAACATTAATTTGGTGTCACCCTGAAGACTGTCGGGGGTTTTGTTACTGTCATTATGTTACACATCATGCAACCAGTTCGCACCAAAGCTCTGTTTATAGTTTCCCAGTTTCTGGAAGAGATTCCTAAAACCAGAGGTTTTTATTAGTCACCTTATTAATTAATGATATACACATATCTCTGGCGTAACAACCTACTTGTACACCAAGCAGATAAAGTAAAACTCAGTCTCTTGTTTGGTAGGACTTCTAAGAATGTTCATGTTAACTCCAGACCTTTCATTAATTTAGTTAATTGACCTAGAGTTGGCAAAACATGAAGGTGACGGAAGGGTCCTTCAGGAGAGGAGAGTGGCTGACTCCCCTGCCGTGGCAGTTTGGGGAAGGGAAAGCAATCTTCCCTTCCAAGGGAAGAGAAGTCCGAGGGTTACTAAATTTAAAAAGGAGGGAAAACATACATGATAATTAGGTCCTTATTAGGAGTAAAAAGTGGGTGTACATAGATTTCCAGAAGGTAATCTCTAGAAATTGTTTTTCTCGGTGGCGGGGAACTGAAGATGTTTGGGGGGGCTCTCCACTTTGCACTTTATAGTCTTCTGAATGCTTAATAAAGGGTCCATAAACATCGTAATTTCATCACAAAACTAGTGAAAGAGTAAATCAAATCCAAAGCAAAACATCTTAGTCTTTGTGGTTAGAAGAATCTGTTAAATGGTGGCGGGGCAGTTCTGGTTAATTCTGTTGCAAAACCCTGGGCCTCTAGCAAGGATTTGAACAAGCGTGAATTAACTTGGAGGCGTCCTCCAAAGATCGGAAAATGTGATCGTGCTGTAGTGCGATGTCTGGTTACCTCTTCCTTTGTTACAACTCCAGTTCTGACAGAACCCTTTGAATTAGAGGTTTCTCCATCGATGAGCTGGAAGCCGTGGGACCTGACGGCCACCTAATGTTTGAGGATTTCGAGCTGCTGCCGGCTTTCCCAACGTGGGCAACATCATCTCATTATTACATCGGGTGCAAAATGTCCTGCGTAGATTGTAACTTTCCTTTAGGAAAAAAAAAAAACAGTAGTTTTTGAAAAATAATTTTTTAACGTATTTTTTCTTTTCCTGCCTTTTAAGCTCATGTGAACACTAAAACTATTTTAAACTAATACTGAGCCCGTTTCAGATTTCCTCTTCAAACTGCAAGCACTCCCAAATGGAAGTGTTCCGGGTGTCCTCATCTGGGCTGAATGAAACTCATCACCTGGGCCTGGACACCCCAGGGGCTGCCGTAAAAAATCAATTTCCTTAATTACTTAAATGATTCATTCATTCACAGGGTTCAAAAATCAGAGGACACAAAGCTGTAGAGTGAAAGCCTCCCTCCTTCCCTCCCTCCGCCTGGTGCCCCCGGGTAACCACTGTGCGTAGCTTGTGCAACCCTCCAGGGTTTATCTCATGGAGCAGACGCGGTCTGTTCTTGGCTCCCTCACCCGCTTCCTACCCTCTCCTCTCCTGGAGGTGGCATGCCGCACGCATGCTGCACCCCGGTGCATGGCGGCGTGCGGAGGGCGGCGGCGGCTCTTTCCATAGTCACTGGTGTCCATTATGAGAGCCGTGCCGTAATGGCTTTAATCTGCTCCGTAATGGCTTTAATCTGCTCCCCACTGATGGACGTTGAGGTTCCATCCAGTCCTGTTCTTGCACAAACAGGGCTGTAATGAATAGTCCTGCATGGTTGTGTGTGTCTCCGTAGAACAGATTCCTAAACAGGGAAGTGATGGTTAAAAGGAATATGCGCTGGTAATTGTGATCATATCCTCACATTGTCCTCCCCAGTGCGTGCGTGTTGGTGGATTCTTGAAGCTTGAGAAGCAGCACGCTCACATCCAGCATCGCCCTCGCTGCGCGTTTGGGGTGTATTAGTTACTAACGTAGTCTCCTTGACGGACGCTCGAGTTACTCTTCAGCTTGTGATTCTCCATCATTTTGTATCTCGTAGTCACTTGCAACTTATCTATGATTCTCTGGTGCTTTTTCCCATGAAGACCTTTCTTAGAGCAGCTTTAGGTTCATGGTAAAATTGAGGGGGGCGTACAGAGATTTCTCACACCCCCCCCAGCCCCCACGTGCAAGCCTTCCCCATTACGGGCCCTCCCACTCGCGCGTGTTTGTTACAGCTGAGGAACCTACTCGGACACTCAGCATCACTTTACCTTAGGCTCTCGGTGTTGCACATTCTGTTTGGACGAATGGATCATGACATGTATCCATCATTGTATTATACAGAGTGTGTTCCCGGTTTTGTCTTAAAAACCACCTGGGCTCCCACCTGTCCAAACCGGCTCCCCCCCTCCCCCAAGCTGCTGTCCTTTTTACTGTCTCCATAGTTTTGCCTTCTCCGCTTCTCCAGAGCGTCAGGTAGATGGAACCACACGGTCTGTAAGCTTTTCAGATTGGCGTCTTCCATGTAGTCATATGCATTTAAGGTGCTTCCGTGTCCTTTTGTGGCCTGGTGGCTCATTTCTTTCGAGTGCTGAATTACACTCCGTTGTCTGGATGTTGGTGTACTTTTTGGACATAATACATTCACTTCCTGCCAGGGGCACTCCTGTCGGCCACCACAAGCCCACTTTTGTATGCTGCGCACTGACGCCGCAAGTGCAGACGGTGGTCTTCCCCCTTTCTCCTGACTCGGGGTCGCTGCCTGCCGGCCACAGCTCCCAGCATTTGGGCCAGAGGACTTGTCTCTGGGTGTCCCTGGCTCTTTCCTTACGCGGTAGCCAAATAGTCTGAAGGGGTCTGGGGTGGTTTCTGCAGAGGTTCGATCCTAGCTCAGCTACCAACCTTGCTCATCCTCCAGGACTCTGGAGATGTAAAGTGGATCAGCAGCTGATGACAGCCCCTCACCTGGGTCTTGGTGCCCCCTCGGCTGTGGTGGTGGTGAACAGTGAACCCCTTTCTGCTCCTTCTGCTCCAGATCATCTGGTTACTGTTTGGGGGCCGCTGAGTGAATTGTGGTTGGTTGAGTGGGGCTTCCTGCTGTGACAGCATCTTCTTCCCACCTTTGTCTTAAAAAGGCTTCAAAATCTCCGTCCTACAAGGCTGAGGGAGACGGCACACAAACCACACGTAGTCCTAGCTCTCAGTCCTAGCACTTTCTGGAACTTGTGAGTGTGTGGAGTGAGGATAGGAGGCTGGCTGTGATTCCAGGACTCTGGTGATTCAGGTCTAGGGTGACAGGACTTGCAGTCAGGACAGTCTTGGGTTCCTTAAGGGAAAGGTAAATAGCAAACATTCAGGGAAGCAAGATTTCTTGGTCTCTGAAAAGAGTAACCATGAAATGCATTTGTGAATAAGAAAAGAAAATGCTCAAATTTGAATAGTAAATGGTGATACAAAGTAGACTCTATCCTTCTTGGGCAGACTTTTTCTTGAAAATTTATATAGAGGACATTTTTATAAACCAGGTTTTTCCCTTGTGACTTACATCACAGTTTCTGAGGTATTGTAATTCCGTTCCATTGAGGGTCGTCTACTGCAGCAGCGTGCTGTCCTCCCCTCACTTGAGACAGTGTAGTTCGTGGTGTCTAAAGATCCACAGGTAGGTACTGACCGAGCAGGTTTCCGTCTAAAAGAGTCCACCGGGATGGACTCTTTGGTAATAAGAATATTTGTCCCATAAATTAGCTATATATATATGTTTGGGTCTAATAAATGAATTGCCTTACAACTTGCAACCTAACACTTACATTAGTGAGTAGACTTTGGGCCTTTATTTATTTGTTTTCACACACTCTTCTCAATGATGAGTGACACTGACAATGGATCTTCCCCCCAAGAAGGCCTTTCTCTTTTTGTTGTTGTTGTTTTTAAGATTTTATTTATTTATTTGACAGACAGAGATCACAAGTAGGCAGATAAGCAGGCTCCTCGCTGAGCAGAGAGCCTGATGCGGGGCTCGATCCCAGGACCCTAAGATCATGACCTGAGCCAAAGGCAGAGGCTTTAATCCACTGAGCCACCCAGGCGCCCAAGAAGGCCTTTCTTCATGTAAAGTGCTCTGGTGGGGTCCCTCCCTCCCGAACCACACCCGCACGCCTGCAGAGGGAAGCGAGCCATGCTGGAGTTGAAACCCACCAGAGGCATAGCGGCCGGCCTGTGCTGTCTGCTCCGCTCCCTTCTCTGCCCTGTCCACATGCAGTGTTTCTCAGCATCTTTCCTTCTCAAGATCTGCTCAGAGTCAGCCTCTCATCTGAAGCCTTTCTTGCCTCTGTTCACTCCCTTATTCCGCTTGCTTGTAAATTGCGTGGCCTCTCTTCCTCAATTAGATTATAATCCTCTGAGGGGCAGACTTTTGTTCGAGTCTCAGATAAGCCCCTTTAGCCCTGCAGGGAGCGAAGTCCTAAGAGCCAGGACGCGTGCCCACGGTAGGAAGGCCCGGGGGAGGCAGATGGCTGAGCCAAGTCGCTCTGGCTCCTGAGCAGATAGCGATTCTGAGGAGAGGCGGGACTTTGCGTTCAATAGAAGATCACTGTTCCGAATGAAGTAAAATCTCATTATTCTGTACTAATTAGGGGGTAGTGTATCTGCATAAAAAGCTTGAATCACAGAAGATTTAAGAGGGAATTTACTTTAATTATTTCCTAATAGTCATTGTTTAAAAAAAAAAAAAAAGATGTCTTTTGGGAACTAGTTTAAATGCCTACATAGAAATTATTAGTGGGGCGCCTGGGTGGCATAGTACGTTGAGAGTCTAATTCTTGATTTTGGCTCAGGTCATGTTCTCAGAGTCCTGAGATTGATCCCCACATTGGGCTCCTCTCTCCCTCCCCCTCTGCCCTGCCCCCCCCAAACTATTTGTAATGGCCTAAATGCTAAGAAAACAGTGTTTTCTTTTCCCTTTTTTTTTTTTTTTAAGATATTTATTTGAGAGACAGCAAGCAAGAGAGCACAAGCAGGGGGAGGGGCAGAGGCAGAGGGCAGGCAGACTCCCCACTGAGCAGGGAGCCCAATGTGGGGCTTGATCCCAGGACCCTGGGATCGTGACCTGAGCCAAAGGCAGACTTCCAACTGATGGAGCCACCCGGGTGCCCCTCTTTTCCTTTTAAAAAAGTTAATTCCGCGTTGCTGAAGAGTTGCCCCATTATTTTTTTGTACAGTCCCCACCATTTTTTAAAGCAGAGTAAGCTTTACTTGCACTAGCATTGTCACAGATTATTAGGACTTTACCTTAGAGAAGTGACAGTCACTGAGCACGAACCCTGTACCAGCCCTATGTCATAGCAACCTTGGAAGATGGTGCTGCGGCAGATAGTGACTGGTATGTGTCGAGTCCTTACTGCATGCAGGCTAAGTACTGTGTACATGTGGTACGATTTCATAAGTGACAGAGTGGGGCCCGAGTCAGGACCAGGCTGTGGTTCCTGTGTTAGGAGTGTCTCCCTGGTAGTGTATTGATAAATACACCATGGAAGTCTCAAATGGTCCCCAGATCATCTAAAAATTAGAATCCTATGAAAGTGTTTTCCGTTCTGTGGATTCCTCTTTTTCAGATGGGAGGTTTTTCAGAATGCATCACCCTTTTTGGATTAATTTTTGTATCCAGTTTTTACTTAGGAATTAAAATTCTTTTTGTAAAAATTTCCAGGTTTGATGAATAAAAGTGCTTAGCCTTTCTAGGGTTTAAGTTCTGACTATTTGAATAGTCAGAGTTATAGTACAAGTAATGCTAAAGAACATGTAAAAAGATGATGGAAGGAAAAACAAAAACTTTTTCACAGAGAATGAGGGCTGCCCTGAGAAATGGGTGTGGGTGGGGGAGAGGAGCGTCCGGGGGGGGTGGGGGGTCTCATGCTCAAGAGTAGAGAAACATGAACATGAACCATCACCTAAACTCTTACTCTCAGGTTTGATTTTCAGGCAATATCTCTTACTCTGTGTTAGGCCATTTAGTCTTCACATGGGCCGCAGGATGGAGGGGCCTGGATGCCGAGGTATATACAGAGGGAGAAGTAACCTGACTGGCCCCTGCAGGAAAGAGGGGGGAGGTTAAGAGAAGGATGAGTGGAACAGGGAAGCATTTTAAGAGAATTCATTATTGAATTTTGTTCTCTTTGTTTCTTTTTTACTAAACTGGTAATAAATGTTTGGGTTACTACTTCATATCTTCTAAACAAGTGAAGTGTTAACAGTGTTATTTTGTATCCTGTCACTTTGGCTCTCTTTGCTTATTCAGGGTGGAGCTGTTTGTGGGGGGCCTGATCCCTCTTTCATGGTCCTTAACAGCCTTGTGAGTTATAACCAAGAGTTGATAGTATGATTTTAAGACTCATTATGTCTGCAAAGTCTAGAAGAGTTCCTACTTCTGGCTAATACAAGATTTGATAAACTAGTTTATATACATTGGGACAGAAGAATCAGTTCTGCCGGTCAGAGAATTTGGGGCCCCAGTTGCCATTCAAAGGAGAAAAAATTAACTATTATGAAAGAAAGTGGAGATGTTAGGAAAACCTAAGGAAGGATGTGTTTTGTGGATGATTTATTTGCTTAGCTGCATTTGAACAGGCTCTTCCAACAAAACTGCTTTCACATGGTGCAGGCTGGGCAGGTGGATTCAGCCACTTTCTGGTGTTTGATCTGTAAGATGGGGAGCTTTTTCCAGAGTGCCTGATCGTAGTTCATCTCTTGTTTAAGGTGAAATACGGACTTCTGGTAATGATGGCTAAGAATGGATCTTAGTACGTGTTTAGGATGCCTTGTCTTCCGGTGTTGAGCGGGGATTGTTTCCCGGAGTGAGGTTTCTCTGAGCGGTCCGCAGGTGGTCCCTTGTGATCGTGCTTGACGAAGACCTTCTGTGTGGTGGGTGCCCCAGCCTTGTACGAGTGTGACAGAGACTGGGAAACTGGTAGCTCCTTTTCTCCCAACTCAGCTTAATGAAAGGGACGGAGTCTGGGTTGGCAGCCAGAGAGCCCCAGAAGAGAGAAGATTCCTGGAGGCTGCGTCCACGTGACAGGCTGTGTTTGCTGTGTGAGGGGGATTTCTCCTGCCAAGGCTGAGCCCCTAGAAAGCAGGGTCCCATGAATCGCATTTAGCCTCAGCTCTGCTCCCTCCTGGGGCCACTGGTGACTTGGTGGAGGAAAGGGAAGCTACCTGGGATCGGGAGTGGGATGCTCAATCTTGAACCTTCGGACTTCCGGTGATTCAGATTGCTGTTGCGCAACCGTGCGTTGGGACACTGGTGTGTAGAAAGCATCACTGGGGATGTTGCAATATCCTCCTGGCTTTCCTCCTTCACTCTTCCTTTGTCCGTTTTGTGAGCTGGAGAGTATGTACGTGGAAACAGTCCCAGGAAGAAGAGGGGTGGCGCTCTGAGTGGGGGTGGCCCTCTGCACAGCTTGCACAGCCCATCTTGTCTCCTTCCAAAGACGCCCTCCGTGTGCGTTTGCTCGTGGGCGCGCGCGGTTGCACCGGTAGGCGAGGACACAAGCAGAGTTCGTTCGTTCTTTCCACAGCCAAACAGCTGTGAGATGTGTTTGGACTGAAATAGGGTGAGAAAAGTGTTCGAGGTGGACAAAGCGTGGCAGAGCAGCACAGACCAAAACTGAGCCCGAGACGTACCGCCCGGGACAACTGTCAGAGCCACACGTGCGTGTGGAGTGCAGCTACAGTAAACCATCAAGAAAGACCAAGTGGGTCAATCTGACAGTGGCAGGATGGTGGGTGAATCATGAAAGGGAGGAAATTTTGAAGTTTGTCTGCAAGAACAGAGTAAGAGAACCTGCTCCAGCTCGCACCGGGTAGCTCTGAGATACCGTCCCTGCCGCGGTGGGGGGAAGTGCGACCAGAGGTTGGGCAGTTTGCTCAGGGACGTGGGCTGGCTTATGGAGCCCGGATCTGAATGCGCGTGTCCCACCTCCAGGTGCGCCTTTTCCTTCCTCAGCTCAGTTCCCACCCTGGAGTTGGGGACGTGGACTCCGGCACTGTTCATTTGGGGTCACCTGCTCTGGTCCTGGCCCAGCCCCCCTCTGTGGGCGAGTGCTTCAAGACGCAGGGAGGAGCCACTCGGGGAGCTTTGGGAGGTCGATCCCTACCGAAAGTATTTGCAGTTCGTTTCCTTCTAAGATACACAGTGCTTGCCACCGGCTCTTCACCCCGTCCCTGGCAAATGGAAAGGAAACTCGGTCTCCGTCATAATGGCTCCTGTGTTGCTGGTTTAGATGAAGTTTCCTTTTCATGCTCCCAGATGGAGGAGCATTGCATTAAAATCCCACACACGCTGGGGTTTGGTTTTGTTTTACGAATACAGAGTAGGGGTGCCTGGCTGGCTTAGCTGGCAGAGCGTGTGACTCCTGTTCTTGGGGTCATGACTTCGAGCCCCATGTTGGGTGTAGACATTACTTAAAATCTTCTAAAGAAGAAAGAAAGGGGGTGCCTGGGTGGCTCAGTGGGTTAAAGCCTCTGCCTTCTGCTCAGGTCATGATCCCAGGGTCCTGCAGCTGAACCCCGCATCAGGCTCTCTGCTCAGCAGGGAGCCTGCTTCCGCCTCTGCCTACTTGTGATCTCTGTCAAGTAAATAAATAAAATCTTTAAAAAAAAAATAAAGAAGGAAAGGATACAGAGTAAAAATGTGCATGCATGTGGACAAAGTCTGGAAGGCAAGAGAAACATCAGTCACGTTGTAGAGTTGTTTGTTTTCTTTTTACTTTATTTCATGTGTTCTCCATCCCCGCCCCCAATAGGTTCTTTTTATCTGGAGACCTTAGTGGAATTATCCAGATTCAGGACAGCAACATGCCATAAAAGCTATGGAATGGAACCCACAAAACCACTTAGAGATGCAGAAGCTGGGTAGTTGGCAGGACAAAGCCCTGATCCGTGGCAGTGTCTCAGCTGTCTGCCAAATCCAGGAGTCAACTTCTGTGTCTTTTCATAATCACATGTCCTGTAATCAGGAGGAAGCAACCCCAAATTGAGGGACATTCTATAAAACAACTGGCCTGTCTTCTTCAAAAATGTCAGAGTTAGGAAAGAACAAGTCGGAGGAAACTTTCTAGACAAAAGGGGAAGACCAAGACATGACAGCTCGGTGCACTGGGGTCCTGAATTGGATTTTAGACCAGGAAAGTAAATGTAATAAAGGGCACTATTGGGGCACCTGGGTGACTCAGTGAATTAAGCCTCTGCCTTCGGGTCAGGTCATGATCTTGGGGCCTGGGATCAAGCCCCTCATCGGGCTCTCTTCTGTTGGGGAGCCTGCTTCCCCCTCTCTCTCTCCCTGCCTCTCTGCCTACTTGTGATATCTCTCTCTCTCTCTGTCAAGTGAATAAATAAAATCTTTAAAAAAAATAATAAAGGGCATTATTGAGATAGCTGGCTAAATTTGAGTAAAGATGATCAGTATATTAAGTATTATATCAGTGTTAAATTTATGAAGTTTGATAAATGTCCCATGTTTTTGTACAAGGTTGTTCTTCGAAGACGCATGGTCAGGGGCGCCTGGGTGGTTCAGTGGGTTAAGCCTCTGCCTTCAGCTCAGGTCATGATCTCAGGTTCTTGGGATCGAGCCCCACATCAGGCTCTGTGCTCAGCGAGGGGCCTGCTTCCTCCTCTCACTCTGCCTGCCTCTCTGCCTACTTGTGATCTCTCTGTCAAATAAATTAAAAAACAAACAAACAAAAAGAATTAAAAAAAAGATTCATGGTCAAATACTTGGGAGGAAAGGCTCATGTGTCTGAACTTAATCTCACAGGTTCTACAGAAACGTGTGTGTGTGTGTGTGTGTGTCTGTGTACAGTTGCAAGTAATCCCTAATTCCTTGTAGTCGGGTAGGATGAAATAGGTATGTGCTAGTTAGAGGTGGTTTGCTGGACATGCATGTAGAGAGAGCTCCGGAGGCTGACAGGAAGGACTAGTCTGTTCTGCAGGGATGGCCCGGAGAAAGTCTTAGTAGTCACTGCACTTAATCTGAGTGAGAGATAGGGGTGTGGCTTTGTAGACAAGAGAGAACATCAGAAGGATTTCTGTTGCATGTGACAGCTCCCTGTTGGGGCCGGAGGGTAGGGTGCATCAGAAGATGCCAGGGGAAAGGAGGGCTGAGAAGTGGTCAGGAGCCACATCCTCACGGCCTCATATGCCTTATGAAGGAGTTTGAACTTTGGGTGACGTAAAACTTCGTCTAGAATGGGTTAAATGACAGGAAATGGATTTTCTCCTCTAGTGAGAAATCTGAAGGTGGGCGCTCCGGCGTTGGAGTTTGCGCTGCAGTCACCGCAGTGTGTGCGGGACGCCTCCTCTCCTGTGTGCGGGTGGCTGCACACCATGAAGTGTGCTGAAGGGAAGGGAGACTTCTTCCCCAGCATCCCTTACCAGTAGAAGGAAGACCTCCTCCACATGTCGTGGCCAACTTGCCGTTGACTCCCTTAGCTGGGATTGTGTCACCCGCAAGGAGAAGCTGCTCACAGCGGGTGGCTTCCCCAGTCACTCCTGCTCCTACGGCTGGGAAGGTGTGGCTGTTCCTTAGCGGAACCCCAGAGTAGCTGCCCGAGTGGGTTGTGGGGGAGGCGGTCTTAGGGTCTGACCCCGCGGAGCAGACAGTTGTTTTCTCAGAGTGGGCGGGGGGGCTGTGTTTGCAACAACAGCAGAAAGCCTCCTGCGCTCGTCACCCCCCACTTCTGCCAGCGCACCTCTTTATTTTGGGGTGTCCTTACCAGCCACTGCCCACGCGCACACACTGCAGTTCTGATCTTACTTGACGTGCCATTTGCATGTTTTTACATCACATACACATTTTCCTACATTTTTACAGTGTTCTTAATTTAGTAGGGGTATAATTTTTTTAAGGTTTTATTTATTTATTTTAAATATAGTGAGTGGGGGCAGGGGCAGAGGGAGAGGTATAGAGTGTCACGCAGATGCCATGCTGAGCATGGGGCTTGATTTCACGATCCTGAGCCAAAGTCCAGAGTTGGATGCCCGACTGACTGAGCCACCCAGGCACCCCAGATGTGTAGTGTTTTCTAGGATTATATGGTAATTTATTAAACCTTCTGTTACTGGATAACAGCTGATACTGACGGTACACTTAACCACCCACAGGCACTGTCGGTTGAAGTGCTTTACATTTATTCATTCATTCAGTCCCCATGAAACCCTGTGAGATGTGGTGGCCATTATCACCGCCCAGTTTCCAGATGGAAGACCCCGAGGCACAGAAGGTCTAGGTGACTTAGAGCTAAGAAGTAGGAGCCAGAGGCAGGGCTGAGGTTCTGAGGCTGACCTGCCTCCGTGTGTTGTTCGCCCTTGTACTGATGTTACACACAATGCTGCTCTGGTGGTGGTCTGCACATCTCGTCCGTCACGCACGCGCGTGAGCCAGGGTGTTGTGGTCTGAAGAGAGTGTGGTCACCGAGGGACTAGAGATGACACACAGGCCACATGTTAGAGAAATGGCACTTTGAGAGGGACCAGGAGGAAGAAGTTGCTGTACTTGTCATTGATTACCAGGAAGGATGATCTCTTCCCTTGACTGTTCTGTCTTCTTTTTGATCCTTACCTTTCTGTCTTTATACTTGGGAGTCCGTGCGCTGCCCATCCTTCTGCATGGCTGATGTCAGCCCCTTTCATGTGAGACAAGTAGTTGTTGAACTATTTTCTTTTAACTATTTTTAGTTTCTTTATACATCTTTGTTTTCTGCAGCTTCAGCATTTGGAGAACTCTCATTTTCTCTTTAGGCTCGGGTGGGGTCTTTTAAATAATTTACCTTTTAAATATGTAATCACTTAAAGTTAGGCTTTACTTAATTCTCCCAAGTTGCTGTTCATTTAACCAGATGCCCAGTTTCTTTTTTGCACACATATATTCTTAAAAAACATTTTAACAAATTCAGTGAAGGTTTAACTCCCCATTGATTTCCTTTAGTTTGTATATGTACAATTCTCCTCAAGCCACACGATTTAATTACTGTTTTAGAATATGTGGTGACATCTAGTGGGGCTAACCCTCCTCTCATCTCTGTTTAACTTTTCCCTCTTCAGAATTTGGAAAATATTCTTCCTTTTTTATTTTCCCAAATGAAGTTTCAAGTCCTTTTGACATTACTGTTAAGACATGCTAGTGTTCTGGGGCTCCTAGGTGGCTCAGTCTGTTAAGCGGCTGCCTTCCGCTCGGGTCATGATCTCGGGGATCGAGTCCCACCTGGGGCTCCCTGCCCAGCGGAGGGTCTCCTCCTCCTTCCCCTTCTCTCTCTCCCTCTGCAGTTCCACCTGCTTGTGCTCTCTCTCACACATTGTCCCTCTCTCTCAAATAAGTAAGTAACATCTTTTAAAAAAATAAAAACAGTGGAAAAAAAGACACGCTAGTGTTCGGTGTGAAGTGCTCCTTTAGGTTAAGATCATAGTAACGTGACAGTTGGAAAGCCGTTATGGTTGCTTCGTGTCTCATTTCCATTTCTGTTTAATTTCTAGATTTTGGATCATTGTTTGACTTGGAAAATGATCTTCCTGATGAGCTGATCCCCAATGGAGGAGAATTAAGCCTTTTAAACAGCGGGAACCTTGTTCCAGATGCTGCTTCCAAACACAAGCAACTGTCGGAGCTTCTGCGCGGAGGCGGCGGCTCTAGTATGAACCCAGGAATAGGAAATGTCAGCGCCAGCAGCCCCGCGCAGCAAGGCCTGGGCGGCCAGGCGCAAGGGCAGCCGAACAACGCGAACATGGCCAGCTTGGGTGCCATGGGCAAGAGCCCTCTGAACCAGGGAGATTCTGCAGCCCCCAGCCTGCCCAAGCAGGCAGCCAGCACCTCCGGGCCCACTCCCCCTGCTTCCCAAGCACTGAATCCGCAAGCACAAAAGCAAGTGGGGCTGGTGACCAGCAGCCCTGCCACGTCGCAGACGGGACCTGGGATCTGCATGAACGCTAACTTCAACCAGACCCACCCGGGCCTCCTCAATAGTAACTCGGGCCACAGTTTAATGAACCAGGCCCAGCAAGGACAGGCGCAGGTCATGAACGGATCTCTTGGGGCCGCAGGCAGAGGAAGGGGAGCTGGGATGCCGTACCCTGCTCCAGCCATGCAGGGGGCCGCGAGTAGTGTGCTGGCCGAGACGTTAACCCAGGTTTCACCGCAAATGGCCAGTCACGCCGGACTGAACACGGCGCAGGCAGGAGGCATGACCAAGGTAAGTGAGCTTACGCGCTTTGAATACTTGCTGCTAGCGGGGAGGGGGGTGCAGTGGTGAAGTGGGACGGGGCGGCCCGTTCCTGCCCCTCAGATTTGCAAGAGGGAGGTTTGGTGTCTGGAACCCAGAGATAAAGATCCCTGCCCCTGTCTTTAAAGTGGGAGCTCTTCAGGAAGCCCGTAGTACAACAGTCTGCATGGGAGCAGTTGTAGACACAGGGGATGTGTTCGGGCCGATGGCCCGTTCGCAGCCTCCAAGCACGATGGCGGAGGTAGGACCACGTGGCTGAGAGGCAGCTTGGGCTGGGAATCGCTTTCTGTTGCGTGCGGAGTCTGGTGGAGGCTGCTGTCCCTCTCCTTTCTCAGCTGATGGAGTTCTTACTCGCTGTTTCTTTCTCTTCTTATGTTCACCTGGTGAAGTGTCTTTTGCCACAGTCTCCATCTTAACAGCCAAGAAGCTGTGTTCCCAGCTTGTCCCCACACTGCCGGGGTTCACAGCGGGAGTGGCGGCAGAGCCGGGGCAGAGTGGGCCCGCGGGTCACAGAAGGAGGAGGTCCGTGGCTGTGGCTGCAGCTGGGACTTGTTAGAAGCCCCGGGGGCTACTGTACTCAGACCCGGGCGGGGCCGGCACCCTGCGCTCTCGGGAGCCTCCAGGTGGCTACGAGGTGCGAGCAGCTTGAGAGTGCTGCTCTGGGTTTCAGCTGCCAGCCTGCGGCCGGCCTGCAGAGCAGGGACTGAACCTGGAGGACAGGGAGGGCAGGTGCCAAGGTAGATGAGGGACAGCTGGGATGCCGGAGGCTGACAAGGAGGTGGGGTGCAGGCGGGTTCCCAGTGAGGGAGCAGATGCCACGGTGGCTCCGAGACGGGGGGCCCCTCAGTGGCAGCCACCTGTGGCAGGCAGTATTTGCAACAGCAAATTCTAGAACAGTAGAACAGTTTGGACTGTTTCTTGGATTTGATTATTCCATATGAAGGAAAAGGGCAGGAAAGGGTAGCACGGAGTTTCCCCACAAGGCTGTCTCAGGTGCGAGGAGACGCATATGAAGCCCTGGGACTGTCTTCGGTAAGGAGACAATTTCTTTTTTAACTTAAGAAATAAAAATGAAGTACAGTTGACCCTTGGACAACACAGGCTTGAACTATGTGAGTCTACTTACATGTGGGCGGTGGTGGTTTTGTTTTATGCCCTTTTTTGTTGGGGGGGGTAATTTCAGTACTATAAATGTATTCTTTTGATTTTAGTAATGTTTTCTCCATCTTTATTGTAGGAAAACCATATATAGTGCATATACAAAACATGTGATGATCGACTGTTTATGTTGTTGGCCAGGCTTCCGGGCAGTAGTAGGCTATTAGTTATTAAGTTTTAGGAAGTCATAATCTTTATGCCATTTTCCCACTGGGCAGGGGTCAAGGCTTCAAACTCCCACATTGTTCAACAGTCATTTGTTGTTAAAGGGGAAGGAATGTGAACTTCAGCTTCAGTTGTCCCTGGTGTTTGCAGAAGGGTCTGTGTATGCACTTGCCTTCTAGAGGTAGGTTGAGAAGACATTGCTGTGGGTTTAGGGCTCTGGTCAGTCTGATGTTTGCTCTTTCCCGCTGACTCATCATTCCATGCCACCCCCTTACAAAAAAATGTTTTATTTTGGAGAATTTAAATCCTGTGTAAAAGTAGACATAGTAGTTTAATGCAAGTGTTCTCAAACTTTTTGGTCTTTGGATTCCTGAATAATCTTAACTGTTGAGGCCCCAAGATTTCTTTAAAATACGGGTTAGAGCTATCAGTATTTGCTATATTAAATACTGAAACAGAATTTTGAAAACCAAGCTCACATTCCATTAGCTATTAAGCACGGTGATACCACTGGACACAGAGCTTCTGGAAAGTGCCTCTATGTTTCTGTGAGAGAATAAGAATAAAAAAGGCAATAATGTCTTTGTATTTTATGAGAATAGTTTTGACATCATGACCCTCTCCTCTCTAAAAGGTATCTGGGCTCCTTGACCGGACTTGGTGAGCCACTGGTAATGTATATTTCTAAAAGTTAGACAGGATAGACCTAAACCTAGCTCCATTCTCACATGTAAATAAATGAATGATTTCTTCATGTCCTTGAGGTCTGCTAGATAAGTCAGATTTCCAGTGGTCTCCTGTGTCCTAATTTGTTTTTATAGCGCGCCCCCTCCCCAACAATTGGAGTAGCTAGTGGATATAACTCTTAAGAAACTGTTAATTTCTAGGATCCGTACAATTCATTTGTTGAAGAATTTGGTTGTTTTGTTTATTGGTTCTGGCAGGTTTCCTGCAGTCTGGGCTCTGTCGGTGTGTCTCTGCCACTGCGTGCTCCTCTGGGTGCCCGGGGCTTTCATTCCTTTGTACAGAGTGATCTCTCTTTCAGACAACACTTTGCGAGTGTTCACTGTGTGGAACGGAAGCCAAGTTAGTGTTTTGGGGACAGTCATCTCTGTTCCCTGTAGGTATCCCAAAGAGGCTGGTGGCAAAGGAAACACAGGGACTGGTGTTTTTTGGAAGGGTTGTCATGGCTTTTCAGGGGGACAAAAGAACTAATAGTGATGGGGAAATGGTTAAGAGCAAGAGACAAGCTCGTTTTAAGTCGAAGATTTTAAAATGCACAGGAGGAAGAAGAAACTTTTTAAAAGATAATTTTGTTTAAAAAATTATCATCATAGGGCACCTGGGTGGCTTAGTTGTTGAACGTCTTCCTTTGGCTTGGGTCATAGTCCAGGGTCCTAGAACGGAGTCCTACATCTGGCTCCCTGCTCACTGGGGAGTCTGGTTCTCCTCCTCTTTCTCTCTGTCAAATAAATAAAATAAAATCTTTTTAAAAAAATTATCACAAATGAAATGCAGATTTCCTATAAAATAATTCAAACAATCGAAAAGAGTCATCTCATTCTTTACAGGTGACCACTTTTTTTTCTTGTTTGTGTTTTGTTTTTGTTTTGTTTTATTAAGTAGCCTCCTTGCCCATTGTGGAGGCCACTGGAGGCTTGAACTCAGGACCCTGAGAGCAAGACCTGACTGACCAAGAGTCAGATGCTTAACTGACTGAGCTGCCCCGGCGCCCCCAGATACATATGAATAAGAAATGGAACCAAGCTACATAAGCACCTGGTTATTTTATGTAACAGTACATACCCTACTTGCCTTTCCTTATCAGCACACACAGATTTCCCTTGTTTTCCTACTGATAGCAAAGTATTTCATTATAGGATGTACCATAATTTATTGCTCTACTCCTCTGATGATGAACATTTGGATTGTTTTTGATTTTTCATTAGTACAGCTGCAATAAATGTATCTTTTTGTGGGGGCATCATAGGATAGATTCCGAAAAGTGAGGTTATTGGGTCAAAGGTTTTTTAAAAGTTTTGTTTCTAGAAAGTAATCCTGTACATGGTTTAACAACAAACCACAAAAAAAAAAAAAAAGAAAGAATAAAGAAAAAGGCACTAAGAGAGCTGAAAAGTTAATCTCCCTTAACCTCTTGACCTTTGGCTCTCCCAAATTATCTCACCAAAGGCGACTATTTCTTATCTATCCTGTAGGGGATGATCTGTGCATACAGAGGCCTAGCGAGGTGGGCGTGTGTGTGTGTGTGTGTCCTAAACATAAAGAGTGGTGTATAATCTCTCGCTCCGGCCCTCCCGTTATGTGTGTATGTACACACACAGGCCTCCTTCCTGCCACTTTAATATAAGTCGGAAGTTCTGTGTTAGATTGAGCTCAGTCCTTCTTACTGGGTATGGTATGGTAGTGGTCCCTGATTTGGGTATATCTTTATTTATATGACAAGTGCCCTGATGGCTGTACATTTAGGTAGTTTCCAATGTTTTGCTGATACAACAGTTTTGATAAACATCTTTGTACAGCTGAGTGTCACTAGGTAAATTCTTGGTAGTGGGGCAACCCTCTTGGGACCCCTCTGACTCTGGAGGGCTTTTTACATGCCCCTGCTTAATAAAACTCTTATCACTTAACCAAAAAAGAAAAAAAAATCTTGGTAGTGAGACTTCTGGATTAAAGGATATTGACATTTTTTTAAAAATTAAAAAAAAAAGAATATTGACATTTTTGGTAAGCGTAGCTATTGTCAAATACTCCATAAACATTGTGCAGATTAGACTCTTACCAAAAGCCAGTGAGTCCCTGTCCCACCCCACCCCCCCCTTTAACTCCCATCCCCCGATTCTTACCAACACTGATCGCATCCTTTTGCTGATTTGCCATTCTCTTAGGCAAAAATGTCTCTTCATGAATTCATGGGCATTTATATTGTACTATTCATGTCCTCTTTCTTTGCGTTTCCTTTTTTTCTTGTTGGCTTGAATTCTTAATATTTGTGTATTCAAAGTTAAGACCTTTTAATAAATGTAAGCTTTTCCCCCTCTTTTGTATTTGCTGAAGTCTGGTTTACCAGGCATATAGCTACTAGGGTTTACAAATTCGATATTTCTGTGTTTTTACCAAATGGAAGTTTTCAGTTTTTACAGAAACAGATTTATCCATTTTATCTTTTGCGGCTTTTGGGTTTTACGTTATGTTTTGGAATGCTTTCTCTATTCCAAAATTATGAAATATTCTGTATTTTTTCCCCTTTTATCTTGGGTATTTAGCTCAGAATTGATTTTGGCCCGAGTGAGATAGAGATCTAGCTGTTTGTTTTTTTCCAAATTGTAGTCGTCATCCCAGTGCCATTTATTTAGATAGTGCTGATCCAGCTTTCCCCCCACTAATGTGACGTACCATTTCTGTTATGTTTTACTCCGTTTCAAATATACATGGTTTAGGTCTAATTCTGGACTATTCGTTGGTTTGTTTGTTTCATTGATCCTTGCGCATCCTGTGCCAGAAATGTAATGAACTTCAGCACGTGAGGTAGGTCGTTGCTCATCATTCCCTTTAAAGAATCCAGTGCTTTCATGGCCACCATTACAAGAAGACAGTCTTCGAGGTGTGTCATTCTCAACCCTATCTGCACATCGAAGTTACCTGGGGAGATTTTTTAGAAATACGATGCCTGAACCCCACTGCACACCAATTTCATTAGATTCTTTGGGATGTGGCGTGAGCATTGATGCGGTTCACAGTTTCCCTTTCCATGGCAGCCAAGGTCGAGAACTATCGTTTCAGATGAGCTTTAGAACTGTCTTTCAAATTCTTAAAAACGAACAAAATCTCAGAATTTGATTGGGATTGTATTGAACTTTATAAATCATTTAAGAAGGAATTTGGTGTTGTAATAGTTTTGTGGCTTCATGAGTCATCTTATCCTAAACATACAAGTTAGGTCTTTTCATGGAACCTTAATGTTGCTCAGATGCATAGTATAGTTTTCTTTATGTAGGTGATACACCTTTCTTACTAAGTTTATTTTCACACATATCGGTGGATTTATTGTTGCTTTGGTTGAGTTACTCTCTTTCTTTATGTGAACACTGTTTTAGTAGAGGAAAGATGGTAACATATATGTGTGTGTTACTTTGGTGATCTTGGCCACTTTGTGGAATTCTTTTATTCTAATACTTTTTCAGGTGATTCTCTTGCGTTTTCCTAGTAGACAGTCATCTTTGCGTTTCTGATACTTTCCTCTTCTTGCCAGTATTTCTACCAGTATTTATGTTCTTGGACTTCCCTGTCTTATATCTGACTTAAATAGAGTTTTATCTAGTGTTTTATTACTAAGTATGATGTGAGCTTTGGTTTGCAGCCATTTTAAATTGGAACATAATCTAATCCGTATTTGTTAGTTGCTGATTTTATGAAATTCCTTTTAATGTCTATGATGTGATTATGCTGTGATTTTTCTCTTCTGTCTTATTTATGTGACAAATTACCTCAGTAGGTTTGCTAATATCAAATCAAACCATCTCTGTAATTGTGAAGTTGAAAGCTAATGTATTGCTGAATTTTATTTGCTAGTGTTGAGAAAAATTTAGAATTTTTGCTTCTCACTAATCAGTAGTGAGATTGATCCATAGTTCTATTTTGTGTTTTGTCAGGTTTTGATATTAGTGTTCTGTAACTTGGTCATAATGAGTTTGGAAACCTTTCACATCTCTTCTCTGGAATGGTTTAACATGTGATCTGTTTCTTGAAGAATTGAGAGAGATCACTGTTTAACTCTATGGGCCTGAAGTTTTTTTTTCTCTGGGGGGTGACTGAAGATCTTCGATAGCACTCTTGATATTTTCTATAGATCCTGGACCTTTTAGACAATTGATGTCTTTGGTCAATGTATTTTTCTTTGAGAAAAGTCTAAATTTGGGACTCCTGGGTGGCTGAGTCTGTTAAGTGTCTGCCTTTGGCTCAGATCATGATCCAGGGTCTGCAATCGAGGCCCTGTGTTGGGCACTCTGCCTAGCAGGGAGCCTGCTTCACCCTCTCCTTTGCCTGCCCCTCTCTCTCTCTCTTTCTGTCTCAAATAAATAAAGATCTTAAAAAAAAAAACAAAAAAAACCAAAAAAAAAACACCAAAGTCTAAGTTTGAGAAAAACTCAAAAATATTTAACTTTTATTCTTCATAAAAATATAGGAAGTGGGTAGTATGTACTATTTCCATGTCACAGATTAAGAAATGGAAGAACACAGAGTGGAGAAATGAAGGAAAGTTGACTAAGCACAGTGGCAGAACCAGGAATGGATTCCACATAGTCTGTCTAAGGGATATTACTGATCTTTGCAGTCCGTTCTTGAGTCAGTTTTGTAATTTATATCTTAACAGAAATTCTTTTGGGGGGACCTGGGTGGCACAGTTAAGCATCTGACTCTAGGTTTAGTCTTGGGTTGTGATCTCAGGATCATGAGATGGAGCCCCTTATCAGTCTTTGCCCTTGGCTGCAGAGTCTCCTTAAGACTCTCTCTCCCGCTGCCCCTCCTCTCTCTGTGTCTCTCTCTGTCTCTCTCTCAAATAAATAAATCTTTAAAAAAATTTTTTCTTTTCATCCAGGCTTTAAGATTCATTAGCTTAGCAAAAAAAACCTTTATTATAATTTTAGACTTACTCAATGTTTGTGATTATTTCTACTTTCTTATTCCTAATTTTGTGGATCTTAAAGAAATAATTTAAAATAGAAAATATAAGTTATGGGGCACCTGGGTGGCTCAGTGGGTTAAGCCTCTGCCTTCAGCTCAGGTCATGATCTCAGGGTCCTTGGATGGAGTCCCGCATCGGGCTCTCTGCGTTCCACGGAGCCTGCTTCCTCCTCTCTCTCTCTCTCTCTGCCTGCCTCTCTGCCTACTTCTGATCTCTGTCAGGTAAATAAATTAATTTAAAAAAAAAAAGAAAATATAAGCTATTTCAACAACATAGCAATAATGTTAACAAGGCATGATATGACTTAAAAAGAAAAAAGGAAACCGTCTTAACTTCAACAGTGGCAGAACCTGATATGTTATCTCTTTGGTAGCATGTTCTAGTTTTCCACTGAAAATAACCCAAATGCTTGTCTTTTAGAAGGAAAGCAGAGAAGATAAGTTAAAATAGAAACTGGAAGCTGTGCACTTAAGTTAGTCTCTTGGGTACAGGTGTTGAGTTGTTCTGTATAGAGAGTGTGGCGGCCGAGGAAAGTCAGCAGCTGACACAAGGGATGGTGTTGTGATGTGTGTTGCCAGGGGTCCAGAATCTCTCTAATTCTAAGGTTGATAAAAAGTGTGCTTTTGCAACCCTAGAAATCCTGTTAGTCCTTTCTTAGAAGTGACAAATCCGAAAGGGACCAAAGTAGTTTGCATAGTAAGCTGTCTTCAAAAGGGGTGAGATGAGGGCTTTTTTTTTTAAAATAACATTTTTGGAATATTTTTTTTTGGAAAGTGGTCAGAAAACACAGAGCTTACTTTTGCCTGGAGCTCTCCCTGAGGGGTAAAGGCTTTGATTTAGATGAATACCCCTTGGGCCCAGTCAGCCAGAATCTGCTGCAGGCTTGTTAACCCAGAATCCTGGACCCCCTCCCCAGAGTTCCTGATTCAGTGGGTTCGGGGTGGGACCCAAGAATTTGCTTTTATTTTATTTTATTTCATTTTGCCAACTCACATGTGACCCTGGTTTTGCTGGTCTGTGATCACCCTCTGAGAACCTGTGTGCTAAAGGAGAGAATTAGCAGAACATAGTGTGTGAAGAATTAGTAGAGCCAAGTTGGATCTTGAAGGAATGAATTACTCATCCACCTTCTCTATTTTTGAACGATGGTAGGAAATCTCTAATACTTAATAGCAAGAGAAATAGTCCTGTACCTTTGTCTGATGTTTTCCTTGTTTTCATGTAATCTAATCCTTTCATCTGATCCTTGAACTAATACAAAGAAGATAAGGGAATTTTAACTACATCCTAATTTGACCTTTTCTTAAAGTCACAGTGAAAATCAGTGGTCAGTTCATAGACCACTTCATAGAAGACAGAGCTTTGAATGCAGCATGCCGTGAGTTGCGTGTAGCTCCAGTAGGCACCAGTTTTGGGGGAAAACGTTAAGCCAGCTCGGTAATCATATCCATGATCTTAATGGAAGGCGCTCACAGCTCTGCCCAACTTCCCATGATAATTATCCTTGAATTTGGGGTAGTTGGGTGGCTTAGTCCGTTAAGCATCTGCCTTTGGCTCAGGTCATGAGCCTGGGGTCCTGGGATCGAGCCCCCCATCAGGCTCCCTGCTTGCAGGGGAGTCTGCTTCCCTCTCCCGTGCATGCTTGGACTCATGCATGCTTGCCTGACTTACTCATGCATGCTTGCTCTCGCACGCTCTCTCAAATAAATAAAATCTTCTGAAAAATTATTCATGAATTTGTTTCTTTTTCAGACCTTTTAATTAAGTGAGACTGTGTATGTATATTAAATGGCTTGGCTACAGGTGGTGCTTGATCCTCTTCCTCCTCCTTTTTTCTTCCTCCTCATAGTAGTAGCCACCGTGGCCGCCTTCCCCAGACCAAGTACGGGTCTGTGCTTAAGAGCAGAGCCAGAGCTCTGGAGGAAGCTGCCTCGGTTCAAACCCAGGCTCCGCTAATTATCTGCTGTGGGAAAATTTATGTAATCGCTCTGGGTCTTAGTTTTTTGTCTTTTAAATGAGGATAATAATAGTACCTGCCTTTGAGAATTGTGTAGATTAAAGGGGGGTGATCATAATAATATCTGTCCCGGAGAGTTGTGCTGATTGAATGAGGTGGTGTGCCCCTACTTCTTAGCGCTGTGCCTGGGATTACTGAAAAACTCTCAGGGAAGATGGGTTAGGTGGCTGGTGCTTTCTTTCAGAAAGGATTTGAGATAACCACAGAACATTTGAAGTGATAATGAGACTGCTTTTCTAATGTTTTCAGAGAATATTTTCTAATAATGGAAATAGTTCTATATTGTATAAAATATTGGAAGTCTAGAGAAGAAAACATTGCTCGTGAGGATACTATCACCTAGTTCAAAATTAGTGTTACCTTTTCGATGTCTTCCTTACCAGATTTTTATCTGTAATTATGTATCTCTTTTTAAAGTCAAAGTGGAAATCATGTTTCTTTTTTATAGTTAACTTTGTAACAGATTATGTTCTGTAAGACAAACTGAATGAATGTTTTGCATGATAGCAACAAGGAATACCTTGATTAGTAAGTCTCCCAGGTGCCTGTTTTGAAGAGTAACACTTGTAAGGAGACCTACTCAGTCTTGTTACTTTACAGCTAAAGGTCAACTGTTAGGATCTGGAGTTAAAGACCTACTAAATACCTGTTAATTTTCAAATGTTTTATTGTTTTATTATTTTTGGAAATGTAATGTACATACGGTGAAATGCGCAGGTCTTAGTGTTAATGGATTTGTCAGAACTCATGCGGGTGTAGCTCACACCCCTGTCAGGATACAGGGTGTTTCCATTATCCCAGAAAGTAAGAAAGTACCTTAGCGTTTCTCCCTTCCCCTGTCCTTGCAGCCCGCTGCTATGCCTGATTTCTTTCACATTGTACGTGTTCTCAGACTCAGTGCAAATAGAACCCTGTGGCTGGACTTCAGTTGCAAGGCTTCGTTGGCTTAACGCGTGTTCTTAGATTCATCTATGTAGTCCCCGAGTTCAGTTCTTTTTACTGCCAAATAGTATTCTGTTGTGGGAGTGCGCTGCGATTTGCTTATCTCCTATTTGTGGAGGTTGTGGTGGTTTTCAGTTTGGAGCCATCAAGAATAAAGCTCCGGTGAACATTTTGTCAGTCTGTGTGTGGACGTAAATTTTTATTTCTCTTGGATAAATAACTAGGAATGGAATTGACTGGATAACGAGGGTTCTGTTTCTAGACTCTCTAGTCCAGGAGTTAGCAAGCTACAACCCAGGGGCCAGATCTGGCCTGTGGACAGTTTTTATATGGCCCACAACATGAGAATGGCTTTTATATTTTAAAAGGGTTGGTTAAAAAACAAGCTGAAAAACAAATAAATGATAGAATGAGGGATGGAAACCATAGCTAAGTACCATAGCTAAGACTAAGTCTGTAAGACTAAAAGCTTTAGTAACTGTTCTCTACGGGAGAAGTCTGCCACCCCTATTCTGGTCTATTCCATCTGTCCATTTCTTTAGGTTTCTGGTAAGTATTAAAATCAGGTTGCTTGGTTCCTCTTCTTCATTTCCGTTTAATTTCTAAGTTTTATATCATTGGTTGAATTGTTTTTTGTTAATACAGAGAAATATAACTTTCATGTATTAACATTATGTCCTGTAACCTTGCTAAACTCCGTTATTGGTTCTGTTATTTATTTGGTAAGTGACTTAAAATTTTCTAAGTCATGTTGTCTTTGAATAGAGACTTTTCTTCTTCTACACTTATTTTTTGGGCTTTATTGCTCTGCCTGGGATCTTTAGTACAGTGTTGCATGAAAGTTGTGTAAGCACACGCCCCCTGTGTTGTTCGTGACCTGTGGAGGAAAGCGTCCTGTCGCTGTTTCTAAGTGTGGTGTTAGTTGTAGCCTTTTTAGAATCTTCTTGACTAAGAAAGTCCCCTGCTCTTCTGACTTTGCTGAGTCTGTTGACCATAAATTGTTGCTGAACGTCATCAGATACTTCTGTGTCTGTTGAGATGATCATAGAAATTTTCTTTATTTTACTAATGTGGTGAAGAACATCTTTCTGAATGTTGAACCAGCCTTATATTCCTGGAATAGCTTTCCTTGCTCATGGTGCGTGGTCTTCTCTATGTATTATTGCTTCTGATGTATGAAAATACCATCCAGGAGCGCCTGGGTGGCTCAGTGGGTTAAAGCCTCTGCCTTCAGCTCTGGTCATGATCCCAGAGTCCTGGGATTGAGCCCCGCATCGCATCGGGCTCTCTGCTCAGCAGGGAGCCTGCTTCTTCCTCTCTCTCTGCCTGCCTCTCTGCCTACTTGTGATCTCTGTCTGTCAAATAAATAAAATCTTTAAATAAAATCTGTAATAAAATCTGTAATAAAATCTTTAAAAAATAAAATACCGCATCTGTGTTCATGAGGGATACGGATGTGTGCTTCTCTTGCCACATCCTTACATGTTTTTGATATGGAGACCCTGCCGGCTTCACAGAATTACTTTGCAACAGTTACCCTTCCCTTCTTTCCTGAAAGAGTTTGTCTAAGATTAGTATTGTTTAGTCCTTAAGTGTTTCATAAAATACACCAGTAAAGCCATCAGAAGTGTTTCTGATGGGAAGATTTTTTTTTTTTTTTCAAGATTTTATTTATTTATTTATTTGACAGAGATCACAAGTAGGCAGAGAGGCAGGCGGTGGTGAGGGGCCGGGGGAAGCAGGCTCCCTGAGCCAAAGGCAGAGGCTTTAACACACTGAGCCACCCAGGCGCCCCTGATGGGAAGATTTTTAATTATTATTCAGTTCCTTTCATGGGTACAGGCGCTTCAAAATTTTCACTTCTTTGTGCTTCTTTTGTACTGGGAGTTTATTTTGCAAGGGGGTTATCCATTTAATCTAAGTTCATTTGCCGTAAATGTGCTCATAATATTACCCTAATTTCCTTCTAATATCTGTAGAATCTGTAATTAATGGTCAGTACCCTCCCCTTCAATCGTGTATTTATAGTTTCTGCTTCTCTCTTGTTTCTCCCTGATCACACTGGGTAGGGGTTTGTGAGCTTTAGTTTTTCAAACAGTCAGTTTTTGATTTATCACCTTTCTTGTTTTTTGTATCATTAATGCCATTTTTCTTAATTTCTTTCCAATTAATTTGGGTTTATTTTGCTCTTGTTAGCTTCTTGGGGTAGGCGCTTAGATCACTGATTTTAAATTTTAACAATAATTAACATTCGAGCAGTAAATTTCATCCAAAGGATTGCTCCATACTGCATCCCGTAAACTGTGATGTTTTGTTTTCATTGCCATTTAGTTCATAGTATTTCTGTATTTTACTTGTGATTTCTTTTTTGATTCGTGTTTTTACGTGGAAGCATGTTGCTTAATTTTCAAATATTTGGGAATTTTGCAGATATTATTTGGTTGCTCATTTCTCATTCATTTAATGGTCAGAAAACATACTCCGTATGATTTTTGTCCTCTGACGTTTGCCGAGACCTGTTTTATGGTCCAGTATATAGTATATCTTGTGAATGTTCTGCGTGTGGTCTGGGAGAACGTGCATCCCGCAGCTGTGGGGTAAGGTGTTCTGTAATGGCTGGGTTGTGCTCACATCAGATGGATTCTTACGGAATTTTTTTGGTTTTATCAGTTACTGAGAGACTATTAAAATATCCAGTTGTTATTACAGATTTGTCTATTTTTCCTTCAGTCAGAATAAAATCTGACTGCTTATTTCCTGTGTTTTAAAGCCTTTTTATTAGATGAATATACATTTTGGATTATTCTGTCTAGCTGATGAATTGAGCCTTTTATCATTCTAAATGTCCCTCTTTATTTCTGTTAATATCCTTTGTCTCGAAATCTACTTGTCTCATTAACATAGCCACTCCTTCTTTATGATTAATATTTGCAAGTCATATTTTTTTAGCTTCTTGTGTCTTATAAAGTCTGTGGTTTGGCTGGCTGGCTCAGTGGTAGAGCCTGTGACTCTTGATCTTGAGATTGATTTTGAGTTCCACGTTGGGTAAAGAGGTTACTTAAAAATAAAATCTTTAAAATAAAAAAAATAGGGGCGCCTGTGTGGCTCAGTGGGTTAGAGCCTCTGCCTTCGGCTGGGGTCATGATCCCAGGGTCCTGGGCTCGAGCCCCGCATCGGGCTCTCTGCTTGGCGGGGAGCCTGCTTCCTCCTCTCTCTCTACCTGCTTCTCTGCCTACTTGTGATCTCTCTCTCTGTCAAATAAATAAATAAAATCTTTAAAAAAAAAAAATAAGGGGTGCCTCAGTGGCTTAGTGGGTTGAGTGTCTGACTCTTGATTTTGGTTCAGATAATTACCTCAGGGTCTTGGGGTGGAGCTCTGTATCAGGCTCCGCCCTGGGCGTGGAGCCTGCTTGAGAGTCTCTCTCTAAACAAAATAAATAAGTAAAAATAAAATAATAAAGTTCATTTCTTGTAAAGAGCATATGGTTGGAACCCATTTTTAATTTATTCTGACAATCTTAGTCTTGGAGTGTTTAGTTATTTACAGTGAATGTTGATAGAGTTGGATTTAGGTCTCCCATCTTGCTATCTCTTTACTCTTTGTAAGAGATACTATTTGTCCCTTCTGTATTTTGTTCCTTTTTTCTCTTTCTTCCTTTCTTGTCCTTCTTTTGAAGGCTGATTTTTCATTTGTGGTATTCTGTTTGTGTGTGTGTGTGTGTGTGTGTGTGTGTGTATAATTTCTGATTGTTAAAATTTTCCTACCTCTTTATATATGTTCAGTAATTTTTGACTGTGTAGCAGACATTGTGAATATGTTGTTGGAGATAAGTTTTCTTGTCTTCCTTTAGAGAGTGTTGGGTTTGTTCTAGAAGATGTTGGACTCACAGACCAGTATGATCCTTTTAAGACTTGTTTTTAAACTTTCTTAAGGCAGGTCTTGAGGTGCCCTGCATGGTCTTTTGTGGGGTGTTTTAACTCAATATGTGGGACATTGAGCAAAGTCGTGAGCTTCTGGCCAGTAAGAATGTCCTTGTCTCCAGCACTGTGCTGCCTCTGGTATCTGTTCAGTGCATGGTTCCCTGGTAGTCGTGCAGACTGAAGCATTCGTGTTCAGAACCCACATTCACTCACTAAGGTATCCAGGGCCCTTGCACTGCCTTCAGCTTCAGCCCTGCCACACTCCTGTACCGACTGCAGGTTCTCTCAGGCCTCTGCTCAGACTCTTCCCTGGGCCTACTCTCCGTTGCCTGTGG
Organism: Lontra canadensis; assembly: GCF_010015895.1. Classification (NCBI taxonomy): domain Eukaryota; kingdom Metazoa; phylum Chordata; class Mammalia; order Carnivora; family Mustelidae; genus Lontra; species Lontra canadensis. The sequence continues at coordinate 330,503 of NW_022631218.1, forward strand.
AGCTCTGCATTTAATTATTTGTTGCTGGTTGTTTCTTGATTGGGAACTTGCCTGACTTGAATGAACAAATGAAATCTGGGGTTGGGGGGCTCTGAAGCTGTGAGGCTGACCCTCAGGCCAGCCTCTACTGTAGCAAGCATGCAGCCTCAGAGGTGGGCTGAAGGGACAGGCTTACCCTGGTATGTCAAGAGACAGCTGCAGATTACCAGGAAGTTTGAAAACATGATTGTGCCTAATCTTTAATGTTACCCTGTAACTACTCAGTAGGTGAAAACTTTGGAGCTCAAAATCAGATGTTTTACTTAGAATGGTGGCTCGATATTCAAACTCGGGATCTTTGTGAAGCCTTTGTTCTCATATTCCTCTCTGGTGCATTTCCATCTGTACAAACATTATAGGAGCCATTCTCAGACCTGGCCAGGCACCGATCTGTCAGACTTCAGCATAGGTTTGGGCAGTGCTTCCTAAACTTTGAGGACTTCAGGATCATCGGGGATCTTGTTAAGAGGCAGATTCTAATTTGGAGGTCTTGGGTATGGGCACTGTGAGTCTTCTTCTGTTACCAGCTCTACAAGGGGCCGTGGTACTGGGAGACCTCTCCAACTTGATGTGAGCATATGTTGGAATGTGGAATGGGGGCTTCTGATTGGCTCAGTAGGTTATGCATCTGACTCTTGATCTCAGCTCAGGTCTTGATCTCAGGGTTGTGAGTTCAAGCCCCATGTGGGACTCCATGCTGAGTGTATAGCCTACTTCAAAAGAAACAAATAAACAAACATGAGCATATGGAATGGTTCCCCACTGGTGACTAGACACATCATACTTCAGAAGGTATCTGTTATTTCCTTCCTTGTTCAGTGTAGAAAGTTTGGATGTGCTAAACCTAACATTCCTTCTGTAAGTGGGTCCAAAGCATGACTTCAAGGATCCACTTCTCCAAAATGTTTCTGCAATATTTTGGAAAGAATCACATTTACTGTAGACAGTAATTTGCTGTCCATCTGTCACCAAGTTAAAACATTTAGGGTTTTTATGTTGATTACTGTGTAATACTTCTGGCATTTTTCAGAATTATATAATGCCTATAACGTAACATTTCGATATGATAAGGTAACAGTTACTGTGTTTACTCTTCCTGAGTTATGGTATGAGAGGAACAGGTGAGAAGTGACCGTTCTTGTGTGCCCATTGTACTGGGCACTGTGCTGGGGAGTTTGCGGCATGATCTCACTTCATCTTGTGCTTGATAGCCCGGTGAGGTGGGTGCCTTACCTGTTGGACACATGGAATAAAATGTTCTGAGCTACTTTCTTGCCTCCCAGGAAATTATTCCTGATGACACGTGCTAGAAAGTAGCAGATACTGATGTACAGCCTGTCTGTGTCTGATGCCGAAGTCTGTAGTTACTCTGCTACACCATTTTGTCTGTAAGACGGCAAGATTCAGAATTGGTGGGAAAGTGCCACCCAGTTTTCTGTGTATGTGGCAGGTTTCCCCATCTGTAAAATGTATAGAACAAATAACTTGGAGAAAAAGTCTTAGCTTTACCAGGAGCATTTTTCATCCTGAAAGGATTTTCTGCTTACACTTTTCTAGAAACACACCCACACATACTGTGAGCCTTGTCTGTGTTCTGATTGGGCTGTGGCTCTCAGTCTGAAATTACCAACTCACCCAAGCAGGTTTTGCAAGACCTGTGAAGAAGTCACCTTATCTGGCTGGTGAGCATGTTTGTTTACCTCGTGCAGGAGGCCAGCACAGTTATAATTTCTTTACACATGATTTTTAAAAGTGATCTTGCCTCTTAATTTTTTTTTTTTTAAACAATATTACTGTAGCAAAGGGAGGTATGAATTGTGACTTTCAGGGTTTTTTAAATTTTCAAAACACAAAAGAACATAGAATAAAGTCAGCAATACCTATGTTTCCATTAGAATTAATACAGTTGGTATTTGTCAGGTTATTTTCATGGTTTTTTTTTAATATTTTATTTATTTATTTGACAGAGATCACAAGTAGGCAGAGAGGCAGGTAGAGAAAAAGGGGGAAGCAGGCTCCCCACTGAGCAGAGAGCCTGATGTGGGGCCTGATCCCAGGACCCTGGGATCATGACCTGAGCCAAAGGCAGATGCTTAACCCACTGAGCCACCCAGGCGCCCCTTTTCCCGTGTTTTTAAAAAATACACTTTTGGGGTGTTTGGGTGGCTTGGATAGTTAAGCATTTGCTGGGATCCTCACGGTGCTGGGATCGAGCCTGGCATCAGGCTCCCTGCTTAGTGGGAAGTCTGATTCTCTCTCTTTCTGTCTCTCAAATGAATAAGTCTTAAATAAAGTACACTTTTGTTTTTTAAGAACAGTTTTAGATATACACAAAAATTAGCATCACAGAAGATCCTCATATCTTCTCCCCCTGCTTACCAATTGCACAGTTTCCACATTATTAAAATCTTGGATGAATATGGTATATTTGTCACAATTAGTGAACCAATATTGATATATTACTATTATTAACTGAAATCTATACAGATTTCCTTAATTATCCACTAATGTCCTCTTTTTGTTTCAGTTAGGATCCCATCCAGAATACCACATTATGTCTTCTTAGGCTCACTGCTCTTGGCTGTGACAGTTTTTCAGACTTTACTTGTTTTTAATGACCTTGACAGTTTTGAAGAGGACTGGTCAGGTATACTTAGAGTGCTCCTGTACTGGGTTTTTTCTGATGTTTTCCCATGATAAGACTGAGATTATGGACTTTGGGGCTACTGAAGGAAGACAGTAGAGACAAAGTGCCATTTTTATCACATCAAGCGCACATACTGTCAGCATGGCTCATCATAATGGTCGGCATTGCCCTTGATCACCTGGCTGAGGTCATGTCCACCAAGTGTCTCTCTGTAGTCTTCTTCCTCCTTCCCGCTTCCTTCCTGCCCTCTTTTAAAGGAAGTCACCGGGCATGGTCCACACTTAAGGGTTGGGGGGTGTGCCTACCTCCCTTATGCTGGAGTGTCTGTATAATTTATTTGGAATGCTTCTGGGTGGGAGATTTGTCTCTTCTTCATAGTATGTTAAAATAAATGAAATGAAATTTAACAGTTTAAAAATCTAAATGTCTTAGGGCATCTGGAGGGCTCCTTGGGTGGAGTGTGTGACTCTCGATCTCAGGCTTTTGAGTTCATGTCCCATGTTTGTTGTAAAGATTACTTAAAAATAAAAAAAAAATTTTAAGTTTTTTATGTATTTATTTAATAGACCGAGATCACAAGTAGGCAGAGAGGCAGGCAGAGAAAGAGGGGGAAACAGGCTCCCCGCTGAGCAGAGAGCCTGATGCGGGGCTCGATCCCAGGACCCTGGGATCATGACCTGAGCTGAAAGCAGAGGCTTAACCCACTGAGCCACCCAGGTGACCCTAAAAATAAAATCTTAAAAAATATTTGGTATTATTAAAAATGAATACATACAAATTTGATTCATTTATTATTAACTTCTATTCATTTTAAATTCTATCTTGTATTTTTTCTACTACAATTTTTCTGTATTGTTTATGCAAACCTTTGAAGGGCTGTATAACCAGAAAACTGCCTCCTACCAGGGGTTCAGATAGTGGGTGTGGCTGGACCTCAAACCAGAGGTTTTGTCTTAGTGATTTTTAGATAAAGATGTATTCACTCAGATGCAACCCAAGTATTCATCAGTAGATGAATGGGTAAAAAAAAAATATGGTGGTTGTGTGTGTATGTGCGTGTGTGTACGTTTCAAGTGGAATATCACTCCTCCATAAAAAAAAAGGAGATCTTGCCATTTACAACAACATGGATGGACCTAGAGGGTATTATGCTAAGTAAAGAAAGTCAGAGTAAGACAAATACCATATGATTTCACTTATATGTGGAATAAAAAAAAAAAACACAAAAACTAACAAACAAAAAATAGACTCTTAAATACAGAGAATAAACTGCTGATTGCCAGAGGAGAGGTTAGTAGATGGGTCGGGTGACGTAGATGAAGGGGATTAAGCGTACAAGCATCCAGTTATGAAATAAGTAAGTCACGGAGCTGAGAAGTGCAGCGTAGGGAGCACAGACAGTGATACCACGATCATGCTATGTAGGCGCCGGTAGTGACCACACTTCCTGCGTTGGGCATAGAGAAATGTATAGAATCGTTGAATCAATACGTTGTACACCTGAAACGTACTGTAACATTGTATGTTAATTGTACTTCCAATAAAAAGTAATTAAAGGCAGATTACAAAATAGGCAGGCAGGGGAGGGGAAGGAATGGATTCAATTACAAATGGAGTTTTCCCCCATGCATCTTTGATCATCTTTGATTTGCTTGATAAAATGCATTCTGTGTAGGCAGAGATTCCCTTTTGTGGGGGCAGATGTCTGTTGAGGAATACGCACCTTTCCTGAATGTTCTAATGAGGCGAGTGTGCATAGTGCTCGAAGCAGCACCTCATCAGAGCTCTAAATTGAATGTTGATGACATGGTCTATTCCGAAGATGTAAGTAATTATCAGTGGATTGTAATTCCAGGCCATAGTTGTATATATGTACACCTGTGCATATTACTACGTTTTTGAGGATGAGAATGTGGCACTGTGGTTTGTGGCTTTTGAAAATGGCGCGTAATCTGAGGTAACCTTGTTGCAGTGGTTGCTGTGTTATCTACTAAGTGGAAACTTGATGCCCTCAGTAACGAGCCGTATTATTCAGTTCGTGTTTTTCTGCCAAGTGTATGAAGAATGAACTGGAAAACAAGCCATCTTAAATCCTAGAACAGGACAGTAGATAGATAATACTAGGAAATGGCAATTTCAAACACAGTCTTGAAATTACTGACTTTGTGAATTGTTACATTAGGGTACATGTCTGTTTTTCAGTATTATAGAAAATATATTCACTCTAAAGAATCCTGTCTGTTGTTAGAGATTTTCTGTGCTCTAGTTCTGGAAGGAGATCTTAAAGCCACCTCCAGATTGCACAGTGCTTTGCGGTTTCCAGATCAGCTTCCTGTGTGCTGTCCCATGGAAGTCAGAGACAGGAAGTCCGAGCAGCCCTGTGCACTCGGCTTGCGAGACTGTGTGGTCTCAGCGGGGAGCAGCTGGGCTGACGGGCCACAGAGATAAGGGACAGACCAAGGGAGGTTACAGGGCATCCTTTCTCCCTTCCTAACATGGCACATTATGTCTGGAGATTGACTGTGGAATGCGAAGCGCTGGCCTGCGTGACATTTGTGCTGGAAGGTGGCAGGGTGTGGCTGTGCCACGTGTGGGTTCATTGAAGGAAAGGTGTGGGGGTGGGAGCGTCCTGGAGATGCCACGCTGTCGCTCTGGGACCGAGTCTGTGAGGGTCTGATCGGAGAGATTGCAGCCGCGCTGCTCCCTGGCTGTTAGGGTGGGGAGCAGTGCCCTGAGACTGTGCTGCCTCTGACAGTGGCCGACGGCATTCATCCCAGCTTAGCCCTGCTCGCTGCAGCCTTTATTCTAGTGAATACCTGCCACCTCCGGGTTGACTCCTGGCCAGATGGCTGCTCATCTCGTCCTGTTGTTATGGATATGTGAGTAGAGGTAGACTTGGAAACTGCAGGAATGAAAACTTCTCTAGGCCTAGTGTGTTCGCAGACCCCTTCCTGGTGGGTCTTCTGTGTTCCGCTGGGCACTGAGGACGCAGAAGCGGTTCCCACAGTTGGAGGTCACTGTTAGCGTTCAGCCCAGCTCATGTATGACCTCTTGAGCCATTTGTCTCCCGGGCCAGGACCCCTTTGCCCACTTCAGACTGCACTTAGCACTCCGTGTCCATGCCAGCCACTTATCTCGCATGTCTGATTCCCCTGTAGCTTGTGTCTCTCCTTGGGCTCAGGAGGACACGGTCTGCATGCTGGGCACCGCCACCGCCCCAGAGTGTTTCCCTCCTGGAAGATGCTTACGAAGCGTAAGCATGCGTGTTGCTGCAGCCTTTCAGACCACTGTCCCAAAGATCAGAGCATCGCTGCTCAGAGCTGAGGTCGGAGGCAGGTGGGCTTTAGTGAGAGGTGGGCGGACAGGATAGCTGCTGGATCACCTCCTCCTCAAGTAAGTACTTTCTACTTACAAACGCACCTTGCTGTCTGAACCTGGGAGCCAAAGACATTGTGGTCAATCCCTCGTGATCCGGTCTCCTGCCTGTTTGCTCTCCAGAACTCAGGTTCCACAGGGGTTCGAATGGAACGGTAGCCCTGATGGCCTGAGTTACGAACCGAAGTACAGATAACAGGGTAGTTGTGCCTTTGTTGTACCAGGAACCCACTGTGCAGTCTCCAGGTTTGAACATGACCAGTAGAGCGGGTGTGCAGCTTTTTATATCCTGATTGGCTGTTGACTGTATTTTCCTCTCTTCAGTCTTCTTTGCAGAGAGTGGTAGGACATGGCCGAGTGGCTAAGCGTTGTTCAGGCTTTTTCTGGCCGCACCTAGAGTCCATTAGAGTAGAGTGTGACAACTTAGCCATGTTACAACCAGGGTGAATTTGATTAAATTACCATCCAAGAGTAATCTCTGGCAGTCATAATCCGTTTGATCTACCTAGTTTTATCAGTGTCTGATGACAGCTTAAATTAATATTTCAAATACAGATGGGCAGCCAAACAGTGGGTCATGTGATCACTGTAGGCAGTCAGAATATTTGAGTAAAGGATAGTTTTTTTTAAGATTTTGTTTATTTATTTATTTGTGTGAGAGAGAGCGAGCCCCCGAGCAGAAGCAGGAGGAGGGACAGAGGCAGAGGGACAAGCAGGCTCCGCTCCCTGCTAAGCAGGGAGCCTCATGTGGGACTTGATCCTGGGACCCTGGGATCATGACCCGAGCCGAAGGCAGACGCTTAATTGACTGAGCCACCCACCCAGGCATTCTGAGTAGAGGATAGCTTTAAAAAACAACTTTACTCCTTATGATGAAATAATGCCTTGTGTAGAGAATTTGAATAATATAGAAAATATTTAAGAGAAAACTTTTAAAAATTGCTTGTAAACTCTGTAGAGTTACCACTATTAAATATGTTGGTGTTCGGGACACCTGGCTGGTCTGTGACTCCTGATCCTCAGGGTCGTAAGTTCGAGTCCCATGTTAGACGTAGAGCTCCCTAAGAACAGAAAGGAAATGTGGTGTTCTTGCTGTGTGTGTGTGCACGCACATCTGATTGTAGGGGTTATATGTTTTGTATCCTTTCATTAACAATTAAGCTCAAGGGACATTTTCCCTTCGTCAGTAATGAGTTTTTATAGTAAAAGAAGTTCTACTTGTGCCACGACTGCCTTCCATCGCCTTCACACTCTTCCACGTGCTATCCAGTACCTCATTTGTGACCGCGGGTGCAGTGTGGCACGTGAAGGTGACTCTGGGCATCCTCCAAGGCCCTGCTCACCTCCTCACCGGAATCCCCAGTGGGCATGATGGAGACGTGGGGCTGCACCGAGCGACTTCGTTAGCATTCTCGCAGCTCAGCGTTTAGTTAGAAGTGGAGTCACGTATGTGAAACAGTGCTTTGTCTTTGAGTGTGTTTCGTGCTTTGAGATTTATGGCGTTGCCTGAGCTGGGCAGCACCTGCCTTTATCCCCTCCTGTCGTCTTGCAGCCAAGGCCCGAGAGGCTGGGTAGAAGGAGGCCCCTGGAAGCCCCAGGTTTGGGTCGTTGTGCCTGCTCCCTGGGGCTGGTTCCACCCTGGCTGTTTGAAGCACTTAATCTGTTTTCCTGCCCCAAGGTAGAAGAAGAACATAATGTCCTGAATTTTCCTCAGCTTTCTTTCTCTGTTAATATAGTAATTCTGGGCTCACTTCCCCAAAGCCTTCTCCTTGTGTTCAGTCCCGCCTTCACCTGCCCTTCCCTGTGCGCACATTGCCTCGTTCCTTGTTCTCTGCGCTCCCTTGGTGCCGGTGCCTCCCTTTTGGGGGGGACCGGAAATGCCTTCACGCTCCCTGCAGAGGGCTTGGGCAAGCGGCTCGGGTCACTGAGCGGGTCACTGAGAGCCTGGGTCTCTTCCATTGTGCCACAGCGGAGCTGCAGCGTAAACTCATCTTCATCGGGATTCGCTCTTCGTAACATAAAATGCTTTTCTTTTTTCCCCTTTTCCCTCTTACTCTTTTATCATCTTCTCCTCCTTTCTCTTCTCTCTCCATGGTTGCTGTGGGCTTTAATTTGCTTTCAGGGAGTACTCAATCCTAAAGTTAGGCTGCTTCTCCACCTGAGAAGATGTTTGGACTTGGGAGCACTGGGGGAAGGAATTGATGGCAGTTTCATTGTCCCCACCTGGGATTGTTGTGACTGTGACCTACTGTGGGATGGTGACCTACTGAGGGTGCAGAGCTGTGGAAGGCCTGGGCCCTGTGCAGTGTGGGTGGCAGAGAGGTCCTCAGTGTTCTGGATCCCCACAGGTCCTGGCACTTGGCTCAGCTCCGAGTCTCCGGTTGTCACCCACGGTGAGCAGCTGGGCTTTCCAGGAGTGTGGACCTCTAGCGATTCAAGCACTGATTGTTTAAAACCAAAAAAAGTCATCAGATTTAGGCTTAGAAGGAACTTTCAAGATCACCTCGTGGTCATCTGAATGCTGCATGTTGTACATCCAAGGAGAACTAAGACTTAGAGGGGGCAAGAGGTTTGTCACACAGCGGATGAGTGCAGAGCCACGATTGCCGACCATGTCCCACTGACCTTGGCCTGGTGCTTTTGCCAGTGAGCTGTCAGGGACCACACCCTGGAGAGCTGGGGTATCTAACTGCTGTGACACGCCGAAGTAGCCCCAACTCTGTTAAGGTACTAGTTTTGTTGCTAGAAGCTTCTGGAGTGAATTCCGGTTGAGTACAGATGAGGCCTCAGGCCACAAAAGCCTTGGCAGTGACTTGCTGTCCCGTCACCTTCCTTTTAGCAGTTTCCATGGTTGTTTCTAAGTCACATTCTGGTCATGTATCATCCAAGGGAAATACCATGAGCGTCACTAAATAATCCCGCCGATCTTCAAGTTGTGATTTATTGGTCTAAGGGAAGTGTCCAGAGTCGAGGGCTGTAGATTTCCGTGAATAATTTCCAGGTTGGCAGCGTTTTAAGAGTCGAGTCCAGGAGGTGGGTCAGGCCGCTCCTGTGCCCAGTTCTCTTGCTCCAGGTAACTCTGCACAGGCCAGGCGATGTCTTGGGCGTTGTGATGTGTTTCATATTTCTGCTTACTCTTTATTTGCCAAGTTGAGGTACTGGAAGGATTCCAAGAGCAAGCGGGTGATAGCAGACAACTGCATGCAGCCATGTCTTTCCATGAACACTGCTTTTCTTGGCTTTCTCCCAACCACGGTAGATTGCCAAGAGAAAATGCTTTGGGCTTTACAAATGATATGGCCATACTCTGGGTTAGTTCTGGTTCTTTATATCATTGAAAAGAACGAATTCTTCTGGCTTTTAAATTATTTGGCAAATTTTTGTTGTATAAAATTGCATTGTCTTTCCATGCCCTCTGTCGTGAGTCTGTGGCTTCCTGTGTTTGCCAGAATGTGAAGGAACAGGCTGGACCCTTCGGGCCAGTGAACATGTTGGGCTGGGTCGAAGCCACGTCAGGATGGAGCACTTGGTGCTGTGTCACGGCCAGCTTACAGGCAGGAGTCCCCTCAGTTTCTTTTCTTTGTAGGTATATTCTTCCGTGTTTTGGTTTTAATTCCACCCCAGGAAGTTTAGGCCTGGGGTGTGCTGGTGTTACATTGTTATTGCTTATGATATATATTAAGATTGAAATGAACATTCTGAGTATTGTTTTTAAGTCTAGAAAACAACCCGAAGCGAGAACTGGAAGTATGTGTTGTTTACTAGGACAGCTTGAAGACAGTGGCCCATTACAACTACCGCTGCAACTGATAAATGCGCGCGATGGGGTTTGTCACAAGTTTATTATGTTTCTCTGAAAATGTCTCATAATCCAATGCCATTGTCTCCAGCTGGCCCCTCTCTCTGATCCTAAACTGTCTGAGTCATTCCCCACTATCACACACTCTCTGAAAAACATTCATTTATTTTGTTATTACCCTAAGCAACTTCTGAAAGAAATCCCATCTAAAGTGAAACCGTTCCTCCCCAAACCAAGCGATAACAACGTGCTAGCCAGCCCCGAGAGTAGGACATCCTCCTCATGGTTTACATTGTCGGTTTGTTGAATCTTCTCTCAACTCTAAGAGGAGGTGCTGTTATGTCTGCATCAGAGACAGAACAGCCAAGGCACACAGAGGTGTAATTAAATTGCCCGAGATCACAGAGCTCACCCTTAGCAGAGAGCTCCCCTCAAACCAGGTAAATATCCTGAGTCCATACACCTAACTTTAGCCTGCTGCTTGTCCGAATGAAATCCTGTTTGTGTCTGTGTTCCAATAAAACTTTAGTTTGTTTTGTTTTTTCAAAAACAGGCGTGGGGTTGGCTTTTTGGCCCATGCCGGCTGGTCTTTGCGGACTGAGCCTTCTTGTCCAACAGTATCACGTGCCATGCGTGTGCCGGGCCAAGTGTAGCTGGGGGACACGCGGTTCTGCCTAAGCACCCAGGTGGTGGAGAGCACCAGGGTCAGTTCTCCAGCTGATTTGCTGTATTTCTCAGCTTTCGCCCCCTGCCCCGCCGGTCCTCATCCATAAAGGGTAAGTTTTAACCAGATATTCTTTGAAGCCCTCGCAGTTGAAAATTGTAACCTGGGACGCCTGGGTGGCTCAGTTGGTTGAGCGATTGCCTTCAGCTCAGATCGTGATCCTGGAGTTCTGGGATAGAGCCCTGAGTTGAGTCGGGCTCCCTGCTCAGCGGGGAGTCTGCTTCTCCCTCTCTGCCTTACCCTACTAGTGTTCTCTCTCTTCTTCTCCCTGTCTCAAATAAATAAATAAATAAGATCTTAGAAAAGAAAAGACAATTCTAACCCATCCCTTTGTCCCTAGTAGGGTCGTACTCCATTCCGTTTCCGTGTGTTTCCTGAGCACCATCAGTGACGCCCCCCCAGAGCAGTACTTCCTCTGATTGCTGCGCTGCGTGGTGTGGTTTTAAGTGTATGTCAGGGTGCGAGGAAAACTGCCAAAGAATTCAGCTTTAGAAAAAGAACGTGTTTAGTGGTCTCATCGAAACCACATCAAACTTCGCGTTTGTTGCCACTTAAAACCTTTCTGAAGGCCTGGCTGGCTCGGAGTGAGATCATGCAGTGGAAGCGTCTTTCCTCCGCGCCTGTCCCGCGTCCGCTGTCTCCTGTCCCAGATATTCTTAGCTGGTCCCACTGCATCGTCCCATCAGGCTTTTAGCTCATACATGGTTATGAGCTGATCCTTCCTGAGAGTGTATGTTGAAAAAGAGGGTGTTTGGAGATGAAAACTGGGGAGAGTTCACTGGTGAGGGTGGTTGTTTCCATGAGCGGTTGATGTCTTTGGACTGGAGACTGTCTACTGGCAAAGGCCAGTATGTGGGGGTGTCGGGGGGGTGAGGCATGGGGAGAGCTTGCCCTTTCCTGAGAATGGAGAGGGCCAGGCAGTGAGGAGTTTCCTTCCCCAAGGGCAGGCAGGCATTCCTTAACCTTCAGGGGATGCCAGGGAGCAAGAACATGGATCCCTGGCTTGCTACTGTTGTAGAAACCTACTTTGGGAGGAAATTTCTACTGTCAATGTTACTTATCTTTAAACCCCCCTAGTTGGTACTTTGATTTTTAGTTTAGTACCTTATTTGATTAGGTGAACATAAAGATGTTCTTAGGGTTAGTGTAGTGGAGAGAATCTTGCTGTTTTGAGGGGAGACCAGAGCTTGTTTTTTTAGTGCTATATGTTGATAGTTGTCATATCATGACACAAATAGAAAATGAAAATATTTGTCCCACATGCCGAGGTCAGCAGAGGGGTTGTTTGTGGCCACTGGCGACCCCCGAGGCTGATGGAGCAGTGTTTTCTTGTACCAGTGGGAAGCCCTGGGCCAGGCGGGGGGTCATGGGGGATGGACGGTGGACACGGCCTGGAGCCTTGCCCTGAAGCCAGGGCTTTGCTGGCCCAGTAGGTGTAGCACAGAGGCCCTGCTTTCTAGCCAGGCGTGGCTCCTGTGTATGACGCGGTATCACACGGAGCTCAAATGCTCCTGTGAGACCAGCTCCAGAGGGTGTGGTTTCGTGCTGGAATTCAGCATGGCCAGCTGGCTGCCTGTCTGCTCTGTCCTCCTGTCTACCGTGATGGCTATTGAGAAGGTAGAAGGGACACTGTCCCTGCTGCCTTTCCCAGTTCCCCTCCAACCAGCAGGGACTGGCCCCCAGTTCTTTAGTTGCATCTGCCTTCAGGGCTGACGCTGGGGTCTCTGCTGCTCTGAGCAGCTGTCTCTTAGAGGGTTCATTTATTTGGTTCCTTCCCCAGATGCTAAGTGAGCACCTACTACACGCTAGGGCCCAAGAACACAGTAACTATTGTTATGACGAATAATGCTATAGACTCATACAGTGTCTTGTACTTTCCACAGTATACCTGTAGTGCATGTCTTTCCTGTCCTTCTGTAGATGGCTGTCACTCACCTGCTTGCCAGACAGCTCAGGACCGTAGCAGGTTTTGACTGACGGGCCAGGCACTATTCCACAATTTGCTTCACACCCTGTTTCAGTGATAAAGGCTAGTATAGGTATTGTTCACGTTTCTCCTTCTCTTTTTTTTCTGAGTGGGGGTGGGGGCTGTGGAGGCAGAGGGAGAAGCAGACCCCTTGCTGAGCAGAGAGCCCAGCACGGGGCTCTATCCCAGGACCCTGGGATCGTGACCTGAGCCAAAGGCAGAGGCTTTAACCCACTGAGCCACCCAGGCGTGCCTTGTTCAGGTTTCTTGAACTAAACTCTAAAGAGAGATTTTCTTTTTGGATCTCAAGCTTTAGAGCCCTGCTTTGGCTAATAAATAATCCACATCCCTGTGGAGTGGGAGTGGGTAGGCCTCTGGGTCTGGCACTAGCAATTTTCTCTCCTTATCTAGTTTGTGCGTTCCTGTGCCCAGGGACTGCCATTTCCACGTCTTACTCTCTCGTTGAAGTGAGAGTCACAGACAGAATGAGTAGGTTTTCCAAAGAGTGATCCACCTGGCTACAGGAATGTTTTTTCATGGGAAAATGTGGTAGACCTATAAGGCATTATTTAATTTAGATTTCATTATAGGAGAGCTTGCCTTTCTTAAGGTACTTATTAACTCGTTCACTTTTCCCATTTCTTGAGATTGAACGTGAATTCAGTCCTTAAAGGAGCTCCAAAAGAGTAGAGTTAACAGGTGTGGGCTGTTGCTGAATGAGGCAGGATATAGATATTAATTCCATAGGCTTTAATTTATTCATACATTAATAAATTTCACCATCAGTTGAACGGTTGCCTCTTTCTGCTGTTCTGCCTTTTGAATTTTATGGTAGTTCTCTAGCAGCTTAACCCGGATCCTGGTAAACTTCAGTTGCAAATAAAGCCGAGTTTACAAAATTGTTAACCGTTGGGAAGTATGGAGATGTTTATTGGAATTTGACATTTTGATTTTACAACTTCATTGTGAGCCTTGGTGCTAAAAATGTGTGTTAGCCTAGACTCGGGACCACATGTCTTCAGTCTGATCAAAGGAGAATATATATAGCACAGGAATTCAGAAATCTACAAATCTCTAGAAGCAAATAGCTTTTAGCCCAAACTGCGGGCTAGAACCGGAGAGTAGCCTTCAGTTCTGCCCGGTTCTGTCAAGATGGGGTAGGTGGGTGGCGGCTGCCGTTTGCAGGACTGTCCACTGGTTTTCCTGTTTGCTTTGACTGGTTAGGGTTAGCCTGGGGCTGGCTGTGGACTGAGGGAGCAGAGCCTGGCTTCGCGCAGGCAGCCTGGACCGTGCTCCACCTCTGTTGTCAGAGGCTGAGGAATGGCATTTCCTCCCTGTTTTTTAAATGTATGGTCCCCCCTGAGCTGAACATTGCTTACTTGCCATCTATGATCTTTGACTTTGACTTTGCCTTGGTTCTTGGCCTGTGAGGGTCAAAACCATGTTGAGATGGTTTCCTTCATTGTTGATTGGATGGTCAAGAAGAAAAAGTAACAAGAAATCTGTCACAGTGGGACACCTGGAGTGGCTTAGTCCGGCAAGCATCTGCCTTCAGCTCGGGTCATGATCCCAGGATCCTGGGATTGAGTCCCATATGGGCTCCTTGCTCAGGAGGGAGCCTGCTTCTCCCTCTGCCTGCTGCTCCCCCTGCTTGTGCGCTCTCTCCTTTCTCTCTCTCTCTGTCTCTCTGACAAATAAATAATAAATAATCTTTAAAGGAAAGAGAGAGAGCTCTGTCAGACTACATCAAACACTCTGAAACACTTGGGTCAGCCAGTTAGGAAGTGCTTTGCCCAGAGACTCACCAGGCAAGTAGTAACGCAGCTGACCAGACCACCTACCCACCTAATCTTCACCCTGGCAAGACAATTCTAGAAATGGGTTTTTCAGAACAAGTTGGGTGAACTTTGAGACTCACAGAAGTCCTTTGGGAGTTCATTGGCCTCTTGGTGTTTACTTCCCTCTGCACCAAAGGGGTGACAACCTTGGACAGTTGGTGTGAGTAGGAGGACAGTTACTTCTCCTTCCCACCCTCTAGCTGTTGCCCACTTTGATTTGTTGATGCTAGAAACTTCCACGACAACGTTGATTTTCTTGTTTGTCAAATTGGTGGCTCTAAAGGGTGCGCTGCGTGATGGTGGGGAAGTTGCATCTACACGTGCTCAAACCCAGGCATGGCTCGTGCGGGCGCTCTGGAAGTCCTGGCCAACCATGAGGACAGGGCCAGTTCATGGCGTGAATGGTACACATGCCTTCTAGCACACGTGGTTCTAAGGAGAGAAATTTTAAATGAAATCCAGGAAGTAGAAATCCTAACTATATTTTTTTCTGCAAATTTTTGGGTCACTAAGATCAGGGTTTGATTTTATTCAATAAAACATAAATTCTGAGAGAAATAATTACTACATGGAGTTAATTTGGGGTAATGCTTTTTGGAAAATAAAAGTTCTTGCTTCATTTCTTCAGAGTTTCAGATAACAACTGAAGGAACCTAATCAAGAATCAGAAATGCCCATTAAGTTTCCTGAGCTACCGTGTTGCTTTGGTTAAGTCATCTGAGCTGAAAAGTTGAGCCTGATTACTGGTCTTTGAGAAAAATTTGTGTTTGTTTCAGTTACTCAGGTTGAATTTGAAGTTCAGTGGAATTTATTTATTTATTTATTTTTAAAAGATTTTATTTATTTATTTGTCAGAGTGAGCACGGGCAGAGAGAGAGGCAGGCAGAGGCAGAAGGAGAAGCAGACTCCCGCTGAGCAAGGAGCCTGATCTGGGGCTCCATCCTAGGACGCTGGGATCATGACCTGAGCTGAAGGCAGCCGCTTGACCAACTGAGCCACCCAGACGCCCCTGAAGTTTAGTGGAATTTAAATTTGTTTCCATGTACTCAAGGAAATCAAGTAGGGCAAAAGTGGCAACTGGAATGTGTTCGTTCCAAAATGGTGAAAATGTCAATGGTGAGGGCCAGGCCTGGAAGCCACCTGCACACGCGGACGTGCTCGGGAGCAAGATGTTCTTGGTTACACTAGTTTGTCTTTATTTGTGTTTTTATGCGGACGTTTCAGCTGAAAGAGGCCAGCTGTGGTGAGCGTTGGTTTGTTTGCAACCTAAAATCCTAGAGCTTAAGGAAATAATGTGATTCTTCTTGTTCAAGACAGTCGTCTTACAGGCGAGATCAGGGTGCACAGGAGGAGGGAATGGAAGTTGCCCCGCAGCACTGGTCCCCGTGTGGGGTCGGCCGGGAGAGCCGAGCCATGGTTTCTTGATGTGGGGAGCCCTCTTCCCTAGGAGGCGTTCCCTCAGAGGACCCCCTACCTCCCCGTTTCCAAACATCTCACCAAGACACCCGAAAAGTAGAGTGAGCACTAGACAATGGGTGGGATATTAGAACTTGCAGGAAAAGCCGGGGCAGGCGGCCAGAGAAGCCGGTCCCTCCAGAGTGGCAGGTGGGACGGGGTGTTGACACAGGGCTCCGGCCAGGGACGGGAGCTGAGGGAGGCATAGAGAGGGGCTCCTCCTGCCTACTCTTGCTTTTAGCTACTGTAGGTTTTATTTCACTAATTTAAAAAAACTTCTTTATGGAGCCCTGAGACTTGTCATATTAGAGAAAGTAGTATAACAGCCCCCCCACCACACACACACCCCTGTCACCTGTTAGGAGTTAAGAACATATGGCAAGTTGCGCCAGTCACTTTTTTTCTAGGCCCTTCTCTTGCCACTGCCTCCTTGCCTCCTGGGATTATTTTAGAGTGAATCCCAGAGTCAACGTGCCTACTGCATATTTTGAACTAATAGAAACAAAGTTTCAGTCTGCTGAGGGAATTTGACAGAAAGTAGTTACTTGGAGTGGTTCAGGATTAAACTCCAGGAAGTCCCCTTTGTCAGTGATTCTGGAAGCTCTTGTTTTCCAGATGATTTTCTTAACGTGTTGCTGCCACTGTCGGGGCGCGGGGGTGTGAGGAGGAGGAGTCCGGCTGCGGTGAGGGTGGAGAGGCGCTGGCTCTTGGGACGGTGGTTCAGGAGGGGCCGGCGGAGCTGTCGGGAGCGGCTTCTGGGTTTTCTTCCCTTAGTGTGCAGCCACTGGAGCAGGTTGCTCTGTTCATCATCCAAGTGGAACCTGGAGAATAAGCCTAAGATTTAGAATAAAAATGAGGGTTTCACAAGAAGTAATGATTTTTGCTTCAGCGGGTCAGAGTGAGCATTTCTGAGGCCCTTCCTTTTGTACGTGACTGTGTCGTGACCGCTCACGTTGCCGTTCTCTGTTTCAGATGGGAATGACTGGTAACACAAGTCCGTTCGGACAACCCTTCAGTCAGACTGGAGGGCAGCAGATGGGCGCCCCTGGAGTGAACCCCCAGTTATCCAGCAAACAGAGCATGGTCAACAGTTTGCCTCCCTTCCCTACGGACATCAAGAATGCTTCAGTCACCAACGTGCCAAACATGGTAGGTTGCCCTTGGCCCTCAGGCTGTGGTCTCTGGTGGGTGCGCTGGCGCGTGGCCGCTGGACATGTGTCGTGGGTGAGGGGAAGAGAGACACTGCCGGGGAGCACTCTGTCGCTGAGCGCTTTCCTTTGCTCCTTTGCTGAGCCGACAGTCGTGGCTCAGCCGGTCCGTGCGGGGGGCGTTCACGCAGTCACACGGCTACAGACGGCTGGGCTCTCCTCGCTCTTCCTGTTAGTGCTTACGCTGTCCGGAGAACACGAATCAGTGTTGTGCACCTGGGAGGTGAGGGGGTCATGTCCGTCCGTCCTTTTTTTTTTTTTTTTTTTTTTTTAAGAATTTATTTACTTATTTGTTAGAGTGGGGGAGCAGCAGGCAGAGGGAGAAGCAGGCTCCCAGGGAGCCTGATGCGGGGCTCGATCCCAGGACCCTGGGATCATGACCCGAGCCAAAGGTGGCACTTGACTGACTGAGCCACCCAGGCGCCCCATATCCGTCCTGATAGAGCGTTTCATGTGTGTTTCTTCTTCTGAGATTTCCCATCTGTAAGAGAGGAGCTAGTCTTAGAGCCTCCCAGCCTAACGAACCAAGATAATAATGGGAAAATAGCTCCTTTTGCCCTGCAAAATGGAATCTTCTAAAATTGTAAACCCTGAGGGGCAAGTGTGTTCTTTTGTCAGACTTCACTGTGCACACTTAGGGACTGAATATCTGATGTGCCTTTGGTGGTCAGTCAAGGCCGCTGGGCTTGCTGGTGGCACCTGCCCTCCCAAGTTTGCCATCCACATAGCTGTGCAGTGGCAGCTTCGAAAGGCCCAGAAGAAAGCCAGGGATTATGTTCAGAAAAGCATCATCTTTGGTTTGTCTTTTGATTTTTAAAAACTTTTTCTTTATTTTGTCTGTAAAGATACACTGAGAAATTCCTGTGTGTCTGTCGCTTGGCTTCTCCTGAGGTTAGCATCTTATGTGACCCTGGTACGGTTGTCACAACTAAGAGATTGACATTGCTTACAGTGCTTACAGTTGTGAGGCTGTTGGAAGTGGGTTGGGGGGGGTGGGGGTGGCTTACTCTTAGTTTTTGGTAAAATCAGAAAATGGGGTAAGAGCAAGGTGTCCTGATCAGGTGTTGTCCTTGTTACATCCTTCCTTCTTTTAAAAAAAGGAGGGGGGGTTCAAGTAGTAAAGTATGTTCTCAAGCTATTTAAGGTTTTTACTACTTTATTTCTTCTGATCATCTCCCCATAATCTGTCTTGATTTGCTGCTGTCCTTGCCGTAACATTCTGTTGGAGCCAGAACCTGAATCAAGGCCTCTGCTCCCTGGGGCAGCTCCTCTGAGCTCTGGGGCAGCAGGCTGGGAGCCGGCACCCACACTCTTCTGCTCTTCCTTCTTCGGTCTCCTTGGGTGGACTCGAGGACGGGTGATCGTCCCCTCAGCTCGGCCGGGTGAGAGCAGGTGCTTCTGTACAGACAGTCTGTGTTTCGGAGTGTGGGAAACCCCGCCTTAAGTTTTCCTCCCTTCTCTCTTTTCAGATCTTCCCCAGCCCATTTCCACCCCCTCTCTGCTTGACCCGCAGCTTGCTGGCAGAGTCCCTTTGCCTTCAGTCCCCCTGCCTGCCTCTGTTCATGGGACCGAATGCCCGCGGCACCGTGCATGTCAGGGGCAGGTTCATTCTGGACTGGGGAGAGGCTTCCGTTTCCCTTCACCTGTGCCAGGGCTGGTGGGGACAGTGGGGACAGCCCTTTGGTCTGGGTCAGGGCTTCTTTCTCCCTCGGCACTGTTGACATTTGGGGCTGGATCTTTGTCGTAAGGGCCATTCCTGTGTATTGTGCCCCTCACCCACCAGGTGCTCACAGCCCTTCCTCTCTCCCCACAGTTGCCCCAGGTGAGAGAACACCTGCTCTGGGAAGGCAGTAGCACTAGCACTCCGTCCTCTGTGTTTGTGACATCGAGCCCCCTCCATCCCTAATTTTTTCTTTTCCTCGCCCTTCCAACTATGCTCTTTCTTACTCCATTCCTTCCCCCACAGCCTCATTGGATCATCAGGGCAAACTTAGGAAGTGTTTTGGTCTGTAGAGCTGCACTGTTTGCCTAGGTACCGCTGCCCCACAGAGGTATGCATAGACTTTGACAGAGATCCCCAGAAGGTATCTTTGGAGAGCAGGCATTGGATGCTGTCCTCAGACATTGACCTGGCGTGCACGGGGCTGACTGGGCCAGCACGTGTGTTTGTGAGGGAGTGTGGCCCGGTCGGCAGCCTTGGTGCTATTGGGATGGGAACCAGAGGGGACTGGCAGAGACATGGGACAGCCAGTGCACGTTTTATGCCTGAGTTTTCATGCCCTCAGTTTACCTTATTTTTATAACATCCTCTTAAAAGACATTGCTATATGTCCCAGTTTACAGATGATGAAGTTGAGGGCTTGAGGGGTTTTCATTTGTTCAAGGCTATGTAGCTCCTGTTTGCAAAGTCTAAAATTCTTTTTAATAATGCCTGATATCAGGGCGCCTGGGTGGCTCAGTGGGTTAAAGCCTCTGCCTTCGGCTCAGGTCATGATCTCAGGGTCCTGGGATCAAGCTCCGTGAGAGCCTGCTTCCCTGTCTCTCTGCCTGTCAAATAAATAAATAAAATCTTCAAAAAAAATAAAAAATAATGCCTGGTATCATGTTTTAGCAGCCCTGAGCTAAATTGGGAATGCTCGCCTCTGTTTACAGTGCTTCCTTGAGCATGTGTTGTAGTCTTCCTTAAATTTTCTAAATTATATCTGACCCCTTGGAATCTGTGGATTTTGGTTTTTTCCCCAGAGTGAGGGCGAGAAGGTAGCAAAAACTGAGTGTTTTGGGTATGAAGCCTTGATCTTACTTTAGTGTTTTGTTTTGTTTTTGGTCATCCTTTGGGGAATAATCTTTTAAAACCCAGCTCAAGCTGGAGTACCAAACAGTTCAGGTCGGGGCTCTGGTGCCGCATTACCTGATGTCCTGGTCAGGCTCTTCATGGAATGATTTAAGCTACTCAGTCATTGATCATGGGGCGCTTGCTTTTCTCCTCTCCTAGATTCTGGAGGATTCCAGCATCCCCAGGTAGGTTGAGAAAGGAAGGGGATGTGGCCATCCCTTTAATCCACCCCATTTGGTGAACACTGTCTCCTGGCCCCCATGTCCCAGGATACAGGTTTGAGTGAGCTCACCCCCTTTCATGAAATTTGGTTGGTGGTGATGGAAAACAAACAATCATAAAATACAAACAGCCCTAGCAGGTCTGAGGAGCAGGCAGTGGCTGAGGTTGACACAGGGACCTCCTGGGGCCAAACCAAGGAAGGACATATCAGGGCAGGGTCAAAAGATGAGCAGAAGCCACAGAAACCAGGGGGCACTGGGAGAGCATTGGCTTGGATAGGGACCAGCAGGCAGCCAGCGGGAAAGGCGACTCTCAAGGTTGAGTGGAGACCAGTGTGCTGGAATGTGGGGGCCGAGCAGGAGCCAGCTCCGGGAGGGCTTTGGGTGGCAGGGGTCACTGCGGTGGTCTTGACAAGAGGGTGCACTTGATCACAGAGAAAGGGGTCAGGGGGCCAGACAAGATTTGCTGCTGGAACAGAAGTGTGGGGCCACGGCATAATATGACTTGGTGCTTGGGGGAACCGTGTATAGAGCTGGGGGAGGGACAGACCAGACAGTGGGGAGAACGAGGTGGTCGGTGGGGGGGGGTGCATTTGTAATTGCACTTCACATGTGTTCTTTTGAGATGCTTGTGAGGTGTCCATGTGAGGGGCATCAGGCAAACAGGTGGGCTGATACAGCAGGGCATCCGCTGTCTCAGTCCACAGGGAATGAGAGCGCCGCAGGGGAGACGGGTGGAGGAGGATCCGGGTGATGGGAACATGAACAGGAGGAGATGGCGAGTCAGGCGCCAGGGCAGAAGAGTGTCCCCAGAACATGCGGTCAGTCTGCGGGACGCAGAGACCTGTGGATATGCTCTGTTGTCCCCCACAGGGTTCCCAGCTGTCATTATCCTCTGGGAAGTGCTGGGGGGCACTAGGAGAGGGGGGGCTCCAGGCGCCTGGTGCGGGCGGGGTCGTTTTTGAGGGCTTATAGATTCTCAGGATAATATTTCAAAGCAAATTGGCACATTTTCCCAAATTTTCAAATGTATGTCATAGCAGTTTTTGATTTCTTAACTTTCTATAATTTCTTAACTTTCTACAGATTATTTAAGTTTGTTAGAAATTTTATCATGTTATTAGGGTGTTTCGTGATTCTGAGATGCACTCTTTTTTTCAGATTTGTAGTATCTCTGAAATCCGGTTGTGTTTTAGAAATGGTCAAGATTGATTTAGATCTAATAAAATACAGTGTGTATGCCATTTTACTTGTTTGTAATTTGAATTAATAGGAGTGATGTAACAGTTAAACATATATATTCACTGTGTAGTTTTCCAGAACAGCTTTCATGGGTAGAAGGCTTTTTTGGATTTTTTTTGTTTTGTTTTTGGTTTTTTTTTGAAGGTTTTTTTAATTATTTAAATTTTACTGACAAAAGAGCAGGTGCAGATTTGAGTTGGGGTAGAGGTCGGGTCATCTTTCTGTGGACTGGGATGGGGGTCCCTGTAGGCCATGTTGAAGAAGGGCTGTGCACAAGGACGCATGAGGAGGCAGAGGTGGGGACGTAGTTCCTGGGCGGCGCCCTGAAGAGGAGGCCCCATCACTCCTGTTGGTACTGTCTAGCTGCCATTTTCATCTGAACAAGTCCTAGCGTACAAAGTTGGGGAGGAGGGGGGACATCAGACATCATTTGGGACTGGAGTTGTCAGGTCATCGCTGACCTTCACAACAGGTTCCAGAGTGTTTTTAAAGGAGCGTTATTAAGATGTGGGACATGTCTTGGGTGTATCTAGTCTGAGAAAGTTTGGTGACCAAAGGGGCTCCCTCCTCAGGTTCCCTGTGGACTGTCCTGTGGGGCTCCCAGATGTAGTCTGCTGTAGGGTTCTTTCTTACAGGAAGTTCTTGGGAGGGGGAGGTGGTGGTTCTAATTGTTTGTTTTGGGGCTTTTGTTTTTTTGAGAAAAACTAAGAACTGTGTTGTGGAGCTATCCCCATTCTTAAAGTTGTGACACGGGAAATCAGGGTGCTGCTTATTTAAAGTCGCTCATGAGCATGTTAGGGTTCACAGTGGTCCCCATGTCACAGGAGTCTGAAGTGCAGGCTTCAGGCGAGGCCCCCAGATCGTGGCTGATCCAGGTCTGTCCCGGGAGGAGAACACGGCGGGCGGACGCCTGTGCTCGCCGGGGAGGGCTGCGGCCTCCCGGTCCCTGCCCACACTCTAGCTGCTCGGAGCCGTCAGCCGCCCTTGCGGGGCCCTCTCTGCATCTTCGGGTTTCTCTGTGTCTCAGGGTGTGCCGCGGACCCCCGCGTCGGTGACTGGCTCCTGGCTCCATCCAGTCTTCCTGGGCAGAGTCCCTTCGAGGAGGCGGGAGTCTCTGCGTCCATGGTCACTCCTGTCCTTTCTCGCACAGCCGCTCTGCTCCTTCGAGGGCCATGCGGGAGAATCACCCCGCGGCTGGCTTTGTCACTCTCTTAACCACACTCTGCGGTTTTAAACAAGCTGCTCTGGCGATGCGGGTGTGGAATAATGTTTTCAGGCACCTCCGACTGCTGCGGTGCTGGCAGCCCGCTGTCCCTCTGTCCCGACAGTGTCTCTGTGTCTGCTCTGAAGTCTTCCCGCAACCCTTGTTTGCCTTATTCTCCTGATTCTCTGTCTTCTGTATCCGGTTTCTGATCCCCGAGGGGTCAGGACTTGAAATGATCAACAGGGTGAAGCTTCGTGAATCCAGGGCTTTTCTCAGAGACGCTCCCCTTCCCACAGCTCCGTGCACTGGCTCCTCATGCTCCACGGCGGGAGCTCACCGGCCGTGACCGGTGGATTGGTCCCTCCGCCCTGGCACTCAGGGCGGCCTCCTGTCCTCGTGGGGAAGCGAACGGCAGGGGACTGGTCACTCCGGCTCCGATCGCTCCATAGGCAGGAATGGGGCCTCGGTACGTGAACTGGGAAGCCTGGGCGAACGCTGGGAAGCGAGTGTTGTCATTAGTAGTGACTGCAGTGTTCGTGTATTTTCAAGAGCTTATGTCTGCTTCTTTCATCTTATTCCTACACCTGTGTCTTGAAGATCCCCCAGAGAATGCGGGTGCTGGGGCCTTTGAAGAATGACTTGGTCTAGAATTCTCTTCAGTAGCTGTGTAAATCCCTGCTCCTGCTTAAACTTTTGTTTTGGCAATAAATATTAGCTGGGAGATAGCCTAAGCTCAAAGTAGGATACTTTGCAAATACCAGGAAACTATGAATTGAGAAAAATGAACAACGTCCCTTGATGTCAGGCATAAGCTCAGGCATTGCAAGTGCTCAGTCAGGGTCATTTGACTTTCTGTCCAGGGTCTGATTAGTACAGCCCTTTCTTCAGCCCCCCCAACCCCCACCAGGGAGCAGCTCACATGGCCTCCAGAGTCACTCTGCTCTCACGCTTCCTGCCAAGTGGAGAGCCCACAGGAAGGTCGAAGGCTGGCCTGTGTCCCCACTAACTGTTAGTGTCGCGACTGGCACCTGCCTGTCAGCCGCAATTGCGACCGAAGTTGACCAGGCATATCTGAGGAGTGAGATGACCCTTGGAAGAACTCTGTAGAGAGCGCACTCCATCTGGATGGGGACGGTCCTAGCTCGCACAGGGGTCAGCACCATCCATAACTGCATCTGAAGTATCACAGGCCGTGTCCCCTTCCCTTTCATGGCCTCCTGCATCAGCCCTAAGGCTCACGTCACCAGACACCAGCTTGGTCACGTGAGGAACATGCCCAGTTACCATACTTACTGTGATGAGTATTCCTGAAGAACGTGGTCACATGTATGATAGAGTCAAGAAGGATATTTTGCAAACTCATTGGTAGATCGGAGATTCTTTTGGTCTGGTCATTTGGTGAATGGCTTGGCGTTGAGACCCCTGGTCTGGCTGGCCCGTCACCTTGGCCATAGGAGTAGGTCCAGCATGTCCTACCTCTTAGGGTTTATTGGTGCAGAAGCAGGTACCGCTCGCCCCTCCTTGGCAGACTGACTCCAGTTGGGAAGGAGTGGACTTGAGGCCCGTGGCTGCAGAGAGAACGGGGTGACTGTCCAGTTTTTAGTCCTGTGCCTTTGCTGCCGCCCCCTCCCCCCATCTATCATGTTTTCTTCCTTGGTGTAACCATTTGTTTTCTGTTCTAAAATCACTTATTTGGAAGATTATTTAAGAATCATTCTTGTCCAGCTTGCTCATTTTAAGTTACTGTCTTAGGGGATTTAAATCTCAAGTTGTAAGGTAATCTTATTTCTTAAAACCAGCAAGCACAAAGCAAAAAGGAGAGAACACAAGAAACATTATTCGGTCTATCTAAATTGCTGTGTTCTTTTCCTTACCAGTTGATCTTTATCATCTCAAAGGTAATTATTGCCTCTTCCTAGTTTGATAGCTGTGTGCACTTAATGAGCATTTTCTGTTATTTTATGACACCAAAGCTTTGCGTACCCAGCTGTTCTAGGGTCCTTCTGGGGGAATCAGAACAAGCACATATTGCAGAGCAATTCTGTGTCCCACCTGGTGTTTGCTTTGGTGTCATTTCTGAGTTTAATTGGAGGTTGGGAAGAAGTCAGGTTTCCAGGTGGGCCATGGGAAGGATGCTAGAGGAGCATGGGGCTGAACCCCATTGGAGATGTGGAAGGTTTGGGCCAGGTTAATCTGAAGTGCTGTCTCCAGGAGTCCGGCCTTGAGTAGATTTAAGGTGGTAGTTGTGTAGAGAGAGGAAGCACGTCCACCTCCTCACCCTCTGCCTCCAGCCACCCCTCCCCCGGCCTGTCCCTGTTCTACCCTGATATGTACTGTTTGCACTAGTCTCTGCAGACATAGCCTTTTCTTGGATGCTTAATGTAAGGCGACTTTTTTCTAGGAAGAATGCCAGGATAGATTTTATTATATGCGCTCTTTATGCACATCTGTGATTATATCCTTAGGATAGAATACAGGGCATACACAGACAGGGGTTTGGTGCTGCTTACTCAGACCTGTGTGACAATAACAATTCTAAGAAAAGTACATCTTAGATTCCTTTAAATATTAAGGACTATCAGAATATTAAAAGTTTGCTTTTCAGGGTCATTTGATGGGTGGGGTCTGAACAGTGATTAAGTTATGGTGACAAGTGGTACGTGAAAGAGCATGTGGCCAAATCCAGCAAAGACTGGAGAGGGGCAGGCAGGCTGTGACCCTGCAGCTGCTGTCACTGTAAGCTCTGTGTCCCCTGCTGGCCCTCACTTCTCTGAGTGCTCACATGCAGGGCAGACTCATGGCTGAGCTGTGGTGATTCCTGCACCACGCTGACCCCTCCTTCTGTGATTAGGAATTGCATGTGAGCTCATTTGAGTTACCGAAATGGATGTTACATATATTTTAAGGCTTTTTTGGGGGGGTTCCATTTATTTATTTGACAGAGGGATCATAAGTAGGCAGAAAGAGAGGGGGAAGCAGGCTCCCCGCCGAGCAGAGAGCCCGTTGTGGGGCTCCATCCCAGGACCCTGAGATCATGACCTGAGCCAAAGGCAGACGCTTAACGCACTGAGCCACCCAGGCGCCCCAATTTTAAAGCTTTTGGTGGATACCGTGATACTGCCTTCGACAGAAAGCTGTGTACCTTGTCTCCAGTATTACACAGTGCTTCTGTGGCTGGCGTGATCACTCTGTCCTTTGATAGGAGATTCATTATGTTTCATGATGCTGATTTGTATTTCTTTTTTTATTGATGAGAATTAAAGTACTTAGATTTGGAGACTTTTGTTTTTTTTTTAAGATCTTCTTTATTTTAGAGTGGGCAAGGGCTCGAACGGGGTGGGGGGCGGGGGGAGACTGTCCAGCAGACTGTACATGGAGCCTGACACAGGGTTCCATCCCCAGACCCTGAGATCATGATCGAGAGTTGAACGCTTAACCGACAGAGCCACCCAGCCGCCTCTAGAGACATGTGTTTCTTTACTGAGTGGTTTGGTTCCTGTCTTCTACCAGTTTCTGTTAGACTCTCTTAGAAAACTTTCCAAAAGCATTGTGGTTAGCCCTCTGTCAAGGTAGGCTGCAGAGAGCTGAAGGGTGCGGCTTCGCTGCTAGGCCACCCTCTGCACCGCCAAGCAGGCCCTCTGAGTGTGAGGCACCCTTCCGGGCCCCAGTTACTTCTCTTGTACCTCGGAATTGGCCCTAGGTGAGTTCCTCCCCTGGTGATGGGGTATTAAATGAGCTGCTGCTTGTTGAGCACTGAACACTGCCTGTACGAAGAACTTGAGAAATGTAGACTGGCCAAGAGGGGGAGAAGGGATTACACCTGCATGATTATTTGCTTTGTCTTGTGTGTTTCAAATCTCTTTTCCTAGTTTGTTGATGGCCTTTGCATTTCTTCTGGTTATGGTTGTGGAGAAAATGTAACTTCTTCTGTCCTGTGGCCTCTGGCACTTTCCCTTTGTAGACGGGTCTGCACTGCATCAGACTCACCTGTGTGCCTTTTTTCTTTGCAGTGTTTTGTTTTCTTTTCACTGTGAAAGTACATACATGTTCATTTTGGAAAATCAGAGAAAAAGTAGAACACTTAAAACAGTAAAGCTCCCCCTACGGAATGTTAACAAATAGCAATGCTTCCGGCTCTGCATCAGCTCTGTGAATCCTAGTCTGGGAAGAGGAAGGGAGAGTTGGTTCAGAGGGATTTTACTGGGGGGCGTTTAGGAGCCACTGCTTGGTGGTTTGGTTTATTTTGGTTTGGTTTGGTTTTTGATGAAGGCCTTTACCACCTTTGCATTACAGAATATGCATCTTAATTACCTTCTGGTATCTTTACAGTTTTAATTTGCTCATTAATTCTTAAGTGTTTTCTCTTGATTCCTCTGGTTTCTTTTTTCTCCAAAGTAGAATGTTTTCTCATTCTAAAGATGGTAGATGCTCATTGTTAAAACATTGAAACAGTATGTGGTTACAAGCAGGAGCTCCCCCTGCCCGGGGAAAGCCGCCAGATCATTGTAATGAGATTGTCTGAAGAACCAGGTACAGGTGTATAAAGTTAATAAGGGAAAACCGAATGATTTCATGGTATCTTTTAACTTCCTTTATTAGCTTAGCATGTTATATAGACTGCTTTTTGCGAAAGCATAAAGGTCTACATGGTTATTATTGTTACCCTCATGTTACAATCGTTTCATTGT
This sequence comes from Lontra canadensis, assembly GCF_010015895.1. Classification (NCBI taxonomy): domain Eukaryota; kingdom Metazoa; phylum Chordata; class Mammalia; order Carnivora; family Mustelidae; genus Lontra; species Lontra canadensis. Next base: position 357,742 of record NW_022631218.1, read on the forward strand.
ATCTCACAGTTCTGAGGGGGTCAGGATTTGGGCCCGGCTTGGCTGGGCCATTTTTTTCCACATGGCTTTTTGACTAGGGTCACTTGAGGTCTGCCTTTCTTTTTCATGGTCGCATATTGTTTCACTAGGTCTGCAGCCAATAATTAGCCCACCTTCTGTAGGATTTAGAGGTGTTCCGGTTTTTAGTAACTTAATCAAGGTGTGATGTCTGTCTTTGCACAGTGTTGAGCACGCTAGCCCATTTTCTTAGTTCCCTAATAATAGTTATAAGAAGTGGAACTACTAGATCCAAAAAATGCACGTTTGACTCTTTCATACATGTTGCTTTCCGGAGTTACACTAAATTGCACTATCACCAAAGCACCTGAGAATTGTCTACACCCTCATCAGTACCAGTTATTGTATTATTTTGGTCGGTTTAACGGATGGAAAATGTTTTTGTTTGTTTGTTTGTTTTAATTTTTTGTGTGTGTGGTTAGTGAGATAGAGCTTTAAAAATTTTTTTTTTTTACTAAGATACAACTCAGACCATACAATTCCCACCTTTAAAGTGCATAATTCAGGGGCGCCTGGGTGGCTCAGTGGGCTAAGCCTCTGCCTTCAGCTCAGGTCATGATCTCAGAGTCCTGGGATCGAGCCCCGCATCGGGCTCTCTGCTCAGCGGGGAGCCTGCTTCCCCCTCTCTCTCTCTCTGCCTCCTTGTGATCTCTGTGTGTCAAATAGATAAATTTAAAAAAGTGCATAATTCAGTGTTCAGCCATCACCACTATCAATTTTAAAGATTTGTTTATTTATTTTAGAGAAAGAGAGTTGAGTGGGAGAGAGGGAGGGAGAGAGAATCCTCAAGCTGACTCCCCGCTGAGCGCAGAGCCCGATGAGGGGCTTGATCCCAGGGCCCTGAGATCGTGACCTGAGCAAAAACCAGGAGTCAGTTTCTTAACCAGCTGAGCCACTCGGGCGTCCCTCACCACAGTCACTTTTAGAACAGTTGTATTACCCTGAAAAGAAACCCCGTACCATTTGTAGTTACTCCTGATTTTCCTTGAACTTCCAGCCAGAAGCAACTAATGTATTTTCTACCCCTGTGAAATGACTTATACTGGACAGTTAGAGAAGTAGAATTATACAGTGTGTGCTCTTTTGTGATACCTGTTTTAACTGAGGGTGATGTTTTCAGAGTTCCTCACGCAGCACGTGTCAGTGTTTCTTTCGGTGCTTGAATAGTATCCTGTGTGGATATATCACGGTCTGTTCTCCATTCCCCCCTCAGTGGGCCTCTGAGTTGTTTCCGCTTTTTGGCTCTTATGTTAATGCTGCTGCAGACATTCGAGCGAGCAGTTTTCACTTCTTTCGAGTAGATACTTAGGTGGGGAATTGCTGGGTCTTATGATGACTCTAGGTTTAACCTTTCGAGGAGCCGCCAGACTCTTTTCCGAAGTGGCTGCTCCCGTGCTATTCACCGTGGCCGTCCTGGGGGTGCGAAGCAGTGTCTCGTTGTAGTTCTGAGTTGTATTTCCCTGATGGCTCCTGGGGCTGAGCAGCTTTTCTTGTATTTATTGACCGTTTGTGTGTCTTCTTTGGGGAAATACTCAGATAGTTTGCCCATTTTTTAATTAAGTTATTTGTCTTTTTACTGTTGAGTTGTAAGAGTTCTTTGTATGTTTTAGATGCAAGTGCCTGTCACATATATGATTTGCGAATATATTCCCCATTCTTTAGGTTGTCTCTCCCTTTCTCAGTGATGTCCTTTGAAGGAAACAGTTTGTAATTTTAATGAGGTCCAGCTTCTCTTTGTTGTGGCTGCTGTTTGTGCTTTTGGTGACTTACTGAAGAACTCATTGCTTGGTCCAGGGTCATGCGCATTTACTCCGTGAATTTTCTGAGATCGCCACAGTTTCAGTGCCCCCGGTGGGTCCTGGGTTTGTTCTAAGTTACTGTTTGGGTAAAACGGCGTGAGCGAGGGGTCCACGTTCATGCTTCTGAGGGGGAGTGAGTCCGTTCCTTCCCTCTTCGCCACTGGTGGTCAGGAAGACCCTTCCTCCCTCTCGAGCCGTGGAACGTGTTTGTCATATCCTTGTATTTCTTTTGCTGAGGTGTCTGCATGTTTCCCCCACACATGTTGCAGTGGCGTAGTGGTGCTTTTTGTTTTCTGTTGTTTTTTTCCTCTTAAGAGCTCTTTATATGATAATAAATGCCATAGTCTTCCTGGAAAACAGACATTTCAGGACCTTAAAAAATGGTCCTATCGGGGCACCTGGGTGGCTCAGTTAGTTAAGTGTCTGCCTTCAGCTTCGATCATCATCTATCATCTCAGGGTCCTGGGTTGGAGCTCTAGCCCAGCAGGGAGCCCGCTTTTCTCTCTGCCCCTCCCCCCACTCCTGCTTGCACTCTCTCGCACACATGTGCTGTCTCTCTCTCTCTGAAATAAATAAAATCCTTTTTAAAAATGGTCCTGTTGGGGCGCCCAGGTGGCTCAGTCATTAAGTATCTGCCTTCGGCTCAGGTCATGATCCCAGGGGTCCTGGGATGGAGCCCCACATCAGTCCACCTGCTCAGCGGGGAGCCTGCTTCTCCCTTTTCCACTCCCTCTGCTTGTGTTCTCTCCCTTGCTGTCTGTCTGTCTGTCTGTCTGTCTGTCTCTCTCTGTCAAATAAATCTAAAAAAAATTTTTTTTTGGCCCTCTCGTTTGACTGTTTTACTTCTCAAAAACAACCATTTTTTCTTCGGGTTTTTTTTGCTTTTTAAATTTTACTCATTATGTTAGGTTTTCTTACCTTCATTCTAAAAATAGGGTTTTTTTTTTAGTACTTTAATCAACTTTAATCTATGTTTGTTCACTTTAATTCATCTGGAATTTATATTTAAGGTGACATAGGAGTCACATATTGCCACTACCACCACCCTCCAATTTGAGATACCATCTTACGATACACTAATTTCATATACACATGGGTCTTTCTCCAGACTTACAAATAAAGAAATCTATAGCTTTATAGTTTTGGTATCTGACAAAATAGGTTCCCCCATTATTTTTTACTATTTTTTGGAATTTTCTTGGCTGTTGAATAAAATGTATACATTTCTTCTAGGCAGATTTAAAAAATAGCAGGGATTGTTTTGTTTAAAGGAAGGTTCTTGTCTGAGCATTCCCCCCCCCCCCCATTCTCAGCCCACCCGGGCAGCGAGCATGAGCAGGGACGTTGGTGGCATCTGAAGGCTGTTTCTGGTGGCGTTCGGGACACTCGCAGCCCTTGCAGCTCCCCCGTCTCCTCAGATAATCAGTCTGAGAGTGGAGGCACTTGACTCGTATTTGTCAGCACCTTGCTAAGTGGACTGGCCCCGTACAAGTCTCCAGAGTCATCGGGAGGCCAGACACAGGCACCTGAGGTGTGTCTTCTGTTCTGTTTTGCCCGAGACACGTGTCCACGATGTGTAGAGCTCATTGAGCATCTGCTGATGAACGTGTGCCTTAGACTTCGCCGCTGTGCTCTTTTGACATGTTGAGCTTTCAAAATATGGTAACTGTAGCTGAAGAAACGCTATTAAGAACATCCCAAATGAGAATCAATGTGTTAATTTTTAGTAACCTAAAGGCAGTCTATTTATAATTCAATTGTAAGTTTAGGCGTTTCACCCGACTTTAATACGATTTATATTTTTGTATGTAGCATTTCTGTATTTTAGGAACTAGGACAACTGGCATGGTCTCTTCAACAAGTCAGCATCATGAGAAAATAAAGGGGGAGGGAAGCAATAGATGAACCTTAAAAACAACCATCAAGTGTGGGCTGTGGGCCTTAATTGGATCCTGTTTCTGCAAACCAACTCTAAAAGACACTTTTTGGACAACTAGAGAAGTTGCATATGGACTAAGGTTTTTTTTTTTTTTTCTTCTAAAGATTTTATTTATTATTTATTTGTCAGACAGAGATCACAAGTAGGCAGAGAGGCAGGCAGAGAGAGAGGGGGAAGCAGGCTCCCGCTGAGCAGAGAGCCCGATGTGGGGCTTGATCCCAGGACCCTGGGATCATGACCTGAGCTGAAGGCAGAGGCCTTAACCCACTGAGCCACCCAGGTGCCCCGCATATGGACTAAGTATTAATGAATATTAAGAAATTATTGGTCACTTTGTTAGGTGTGATAATGGTAAGCTTTCTTATCTGCTTTTCTGTATATTTGATATTTTTGCAAATGCAACAGAGAGAAGCCTGAGCAAGGGTCCTCCTCCATTTCTCCATTCCTATTGATTTCTGATTGGACTTTCTATCTGTGGGAATTGTCCAATTGAGAAGGACACTTTGAATGTCGGGGTGAATGCTGCTGGAGGCGTAGTCAGGCTGCTTGTGTAAGCTGTATTTTAAGTTGCAAGGAAAGGGGGCAGGGAGTAGAGTTCCATGTTCAGCAGTGGGAGATTGGGTAAATGAATGAATAGCCATATGCTCATTACAGATCCCGCTGTCATACTGTATGAAACAACTTAATGATACGGGACAGAGCCTGGAGTAAATACCAAGTCGTGTGTGTGTGTGAGTGAGGGAGAGAGAGAAGACTATTGGTTATGGTTCGTACCTAGGCGTGGACGCAGAAGAAAAGACTGCAAGAAGAAGAACTTGTCCACACTTTCAGAGTGGACTTCTGGATGTTGGGATTTCAAGTGTTAATCATTTCCTTCATAGTTCTGTTGCTTTTCAGATTTTCTGCAGTGTGCATATGGTGTTTTTACACTGGGGAAAAATTAGCCTGAGGAAGGAGAGTTCTCAATCACGCTAGGATTCGGTGCTTCTCTGGCCGGCGTGCTCTGCCTCGCAGCTAGGACTTCGCTTTTGCGCCGGACCCCAGTTAAGCTTCCAGGAGTTGTGGTCCTTGCGGCTTTTCTACGTACTTACTTTCTGAGTTCTCATAAAGAAAAAAACAAAACAAAACTCTTTTAACGTTTTAAAAATGAGTTTGCGTTCATTAAGAAATGTTTGTGTGGTTTTTCCCTCCTAATGGCGGGGAGATGGCTTTGCGGCTTCACATGAAAAGTCTGAGAGGTGACAGACTCCGGGGGAGGCGGGGGTGCTGGGAGCCCGGAGCTGTGGGGTCGGGCCAGAGAGGAGGTTAGAGAGCCCGGCGCCGCGGACTGTCTTGTTGCCCAGTAGCAACATCGCAGTCCCCTCACTCCCTGAGTTTCTGGTGAGTTTTCTGAAGGATGTCGGCCGTCTATACAGAGTTAAGACAACTCCACAGGTCCCTTTCCCGTTCTCTGCGGTCGGGAGGTGCGGTCGGCCTTGCTTGTTAGTTTAAAAGGATGAAAGCAATTAAACACTTTTTCTGAACCTTAGCAGATCATCAAGTATTTTTTGAAAAACTTGTCAGATATCCGAGCTGACATTTTAATAGAAAGCAAAGCATTTCCTGAGCATGAGCAGCTGTGCAGAAGGGTCTTTAAGGCTGTGTGTCCTGTTATCCTCTGAGGAGAGGTCAGGAGCGAAGCAAGCAGTGTCCTGGCCACAAGGTAGTGAGACCCACTCTCTGCGGGGCTGTGGTTCTTCTGATGTGCTGGGGGTATGCAGTGGCTTGTGACCGGCCAGGCCTCCACAGTCTTTCTCATCAGGTTGAACTCTGGAGGAAATTGCCAGCGTGTGGCAGTGTGTGCCTCACGGAAACAAGAGTTCTGTTTGGTTCAAGCTCAGACAGCCTACAGCCCCTCCTGCACTTGTGTATATCATAGAAGAAGCTGGGTTTGGTTATGATAGTTCAAGAATAAGCGTCATTTTCTTGCGCCGAGATCCTCATGCACAAGTGAATTTTAATCAGCTTTCTGAGTTGGTTTATTTCTGTGCTTCTGGATCTTCCTTAAAATTGCTGGTGAATTAAAGAGAACCATACCAGCTGCCTTCTCTCTGTGGCCAGTATTACCCATCAGCTCTAACGTTAGCTTGAGAAATAATGAATGCGCATTAGACCTTTGAAAGCTTATTAAAATGTTTTAATTTGTTTTATTTTAGTCTCAGATGCAGACTTCAGTGGGAATTGTCCCCACACAGGCGATTGCGGCGGGCCCCACTGCGGACCCTGAGAAGCGCAAGCTCATACAGCAGCAGCTGGTTCTCCTGCTTCACGCCCACAAGTGTCAGAGACGAGAGCAAGCGAATGGAGAGGTCCGGGCCTGCTCTCTCCCACACTGTCGAACCATGAAAAATGTTTTGAATCACATGACGCATTGTCAGGCTGGGAAAGCCTGTCAAGGTAAGTGCCGTTTTCTGAAATCCTGGTGGCGTAGCTTAGGATGAAATGTGTCTTCAGTATTCTTCGGGCGCTCTCCTGTTAGTAAGGTTCCTGCAGCCTCCATCTGCACACACCAGCCAGGCACAGGCCACTGGTTTGCTCGCCTGCTCAGGAAAACGGTGGTTTGGTTTCCTAATATTCTGCGAGCTTCTGCTGGATGAGGCCGGGCCCTGCCTTGGTTCTCTTCCTCCTTCCTCTGTCACAGAAGACATTTGTCACTTGTTGAGCACTGTCTTACCATAAATGTCTAGAGCCTGGTTTTCTTTCGGGGAGGATGGCCCAGGCGCGTGTGCGCGCCCCTCCCCAAACCTAGCGCATCTGTCTTGCAGCTGTTTCCTGTGTTCCGACTGCCGGGCCCCTGCCTTGCTCCTCTGCCCTTTCCTCTTGAGGCCGATCAGGATACCAGCGACGTTGTCCTAGGCCACGATCCGTGGCACGGGGAGCCATGTTCACCGTATCATCCCTGCCACCTCCTTCCTTCTCCTTGAGAAGGGGGTGAATCAGGCATGTCTTGTGCTCCCTTTCTCCCGTCTTTTCTCGCGGACCCCTCAAGTCTGCCGAAGAGAGCGTTTCTTACTAACGGCTGTACTTCCTTTCATCTTCGTCCTCCTCCTCTCTCTTCTTGCTTGTGCTCCTGGACCTTTGGGAGACTCTCTCTCCTTTTGTGACCTTTGTGAGTCCCCAGCATAACCGTGATCCTGATGGAAAAGCGGAGGAGGGTCATGCTAGACCTTTAGAAAGGAGTCACAGCGCCTCGGTGCGGAGTGAGAATGAAGACTCAGAGTAACCGCTAGGCTCAGTCACCCTCTCACGTACTTAAGAAAAGTGCCCGGCGTCCCCTTTAGAATCTCCCCAGACTTCTCATTTGCTTCTCTGTATGTATTTCTCGAACTTTAGTGTTGAGCTGGTTTCATCCTTGAACATAATGTAGAATTTTTATTTTCCGTAGTGACACGACATAATTTGTCCTAACTCTCATTCCAGTTGTTCAGTATTTCCAGTCAGATAGTTTTCATTCTGTTTTGTTTTTGTTTTGTGGGCCGAACCTTAATCACCATCATCCATGACATTGCCTCTGTGGGAAATTTGTGTTTCGAATTCTCACCAGTCGACTTACAAACGTTTTGGAAAATACCCTGTTTGTAAGTTGAGGACTGCCTGTACTGTGTTATGGTTACACGTGTTACCATTTTCTTATGGAATCTGGCATTATAATTTAGGTGTAATTGAAAGTGTGACGATCTGGATAGAAAAATAACATCTCGTTGTTTTTCTGGTCATAGTTGCCCATTGTGCATCTTCACGACAAATCATCTCTCATTGGAAGAACTGCACACGACATGACTGTCCTGTTTGCCTCCCTTTGAAAAATGCCAGTGACAAGCGAAACCAACAAAGTAAGTGAGCATTGGGGGTAGAGAAGCTCGGAGGTGAGAACAGCTACTTGGAAAGAGAGTGCGGGAGAGGAGGTAGGCAGCAGGGCAGAAGTGACGAGTACAAAGTCTAGCAGCGAGCGGACACACGGAGGTGGAGCTGCCCCGCGACACCGGGGGAAAGCGGAGCTTAGCAGGAGACGGATTCTCAGTGTGCACAGGGCCACTTGGGGATCTCGTCCCCAACCCCTGCACACACACACACCACAGTTGGCAGCAGTGGAGCAGAACAAAGGAGGAGGGTCGCTGTGACCGCAGAGCGGACGTGACGAGGCTTCCTATGTCTGGACAGACACTCAGTATCTGAGGGTTTGAATGTCACGTCACTATAATGGCAGTGACTTCTGAGGGGAGGGGGAAAGAGAGGGGACACTTACTTCGGAATTGAAATGCCTTATCCTAAAGTAAGTTTGGAGAGGGCTGCGCAGTGGAAGAGTCAGGCAGGCAGGGTCAGCATGAAATGCCACATGTAGAAACTTGGGAGGTTTGCCCTCCGTGCAGAGGCAGTTCCCAGACCTGTTTTCGTGGCTAACAATTTATTCGGCACAGATTGAGAGTCTCTACCCCAGGACTGGCCGCATCCTGACCATTCCCATCGTTCCGTTGTCTTTCCAGCCATCGTGTAGCCCTTAGCTGGTCGGCGGAGCTGAGGCCCCTGCTCGGGAGACCTGAACGTGGCTCCCTGGGGGGGCGGGATCCCTGCCCTCTGCGGGCATCAGAGCAGCGAAGGCATGAGCATCTCTTCTAGTTTTCGGTCCTTTCCTGTCACTTCAGAGGTTAAATTGTGGTCTTTGGGTGTGTCCCTCAGTTTGGACAGCTGGGACATGCCCTCCAGTGTCCTGTTGTCCCTCGGGCTGGAGCCGCTCCCCGCGGCCTCCAGCCCCACGCAGTCTTGCTCATCTTCCTCCATCTTGTCGGTTCCATCTCGTTCGTGGTTGCGTGTTCATCGCTCTCATCCTTCTTGACCATCTGCCTCAAGACCCCGCAGCTGCCTGGAGAGCCTGTGCGGCGTCTCTCTGGGCGTTTCCTGGGGGCCCAGGACACAGCGGGAAGCACGCTGTTCCTCTGGGTGCTGCGGGTGCCGCTCCAGTGACGCTGGGGCGTCCCTCCTGAGTGGGTGGCCGATTGGGGGCTGTCATCTTCCCTCCCTGCAGGACTCACACTAAGTCTCCTTTAAAAAGGCACTTCCCCAGATGAGTTAAATTTTTCTTGAACCACAATTGGAATTAATACTCCGTTTTCCAGGCCCTCTCTTACATGAAGTGAAGTTCTAGGAATGTAGGTCTCGCAGAACCGTGTATTTGGGATAGTAGTTCTGTTGATAAAGCCTGTTTTTCTTCACAGTGTAAAACTGTTTTTTTTAAACTAGTATATTGTGGTGGTTACATTTTCTTGTGTTTTAGGACACGTTTCAGTAACAGGCTTTTTCAGTGCCAAAATATTCATTCCATGAATAATACGTTAGGATTTCATTCTGAACCTCTCGTTTGGGGGTGTGGCTTTTCTGGGACCTTTTGTTTTTAAGTGTTGCCATGACAATGTTAAACTTCTGTGATTTCTCTTTTTAAGAAACAGTTATGTGGTTTTTGTTTTTAAAAAGAGAAGAAATACATGTGGGTTTGCTTTGTGTGTGTGTGTGTGTGTGTGTGTGTGTTTTCAACATCCTTGTAACTGCTGCGTGTTGTGACAGTTGAGCTGGTGCGTGCTCTGAAGTGGTAAGCCACCGTGTTTCCACCAGTCATAATGTAAGGTGTCACCAGACTGATTTTATAATGTAGTCACCAGGAATACTTCGATTAACTTTATACGAGGTTCTGGTAACTTTTTTGTAAAAGAAATGAAAGTGCTTACGTAAGTAATGGTTAAATGCCCCTCAAACGGGGTTTCGGGCCTGAGTGTACTCTTCTGGCTCTCTCTAGCACTGTGGTTTTGGGAGGGCAGAGGTTGATGTGGTGAGTGAGAAAGTTCTAGCAGCGTGCTTCCTCCTCACCTGAAGCCGACTGTGCTGGTGGTGTGCGCGCACTGGGAGGTTAGGCAGCAGGGAGGAAGTGTGGGTCCAGCCCTCCCGACAGCTTCAAGTCAAGGGCTAGAGTGAGAGTACATACAGTGTGGTGATGTGACAGTCGTGCCGCAGGAAGGAGGGGAGGACCCGCGTTCCCTGGAGGTGGGCTTGATGGAGCCCACTTCCGTTACAGTAACGATGGGAGGACACTCCAGACAGCGCAGACAGTGTGCGCACGAGCAGCACGGGCTCAGAAGTTCCTGCACAGGAGAGGGGATCCGAGGAGAGAGGGAGTGTTTGTGGCCAGAGGTTGGGGCCCCTGGGGGCTGCCGGGAGACTGGCCGTGCCTGCCAAGGCTCTACTCTGCCGGCAGGCTCCCTGCAGATGCTCTCCCACTGCACTGCCTCACTTGCTCCGTGGTTGTCTCTGCTGACAGGACCTGCCTGCATCATCGAAGCCACACCGTTGGTTACCTTCCTGGCCTATGTTGAGATTTTGTTTGATTTTTCTCTGAGTTGTTTTCTTGAGACTGGGTTGTCACTGATCTTGAGCTGCCCCTCTCTTACAGAGATAATTGGATTTTATTGACTAGTTAGGAGTTTTCAAGGTATATACCTAATGTCAGTTCTGGCATCTGACTTCCAGTAAATTCCAGTGCACAGAGCTGTGTGGACACAAGACCGAATTCCCTATGTGAATTCCTGTTGCCTCCTCAGTGGGGTTCTTGCTCCTCAAAGTATAGCCCTCAGACCAGGCTGCACAGGCAAAAATGGAGAAACTGCAGCCCCATCCCAGACCTCCTCTATCAGAATCCGCATTTTAACAGGGTCCTAGGTGATCGGTATGCACAGTAAGAGCTGAGATGTGCAGCCCTGGATGCCTTGAAGGGCTGGGTGTCTATCCCAAAGCTCTTGAGAAGTTTCGAGTCACTCTGGGGAAATCATGGGTTTCCCAGCTCAGAATCCCATAAGGATCGTCAAAATCGGTGCTGTAGGACCAGCCTCTTCCCAGACCAAACCCAGTCACTGCCACAGCCACCTTAGATGCGTGCTGAGTCCCGCCACAGCTTGACGGTGAGGAGTGTCAGAGTCAGCAGTCCTCTGGTACGGCGCTTGAATACCTCCAGCGGCTTGACCCTCACTACCTGGTCTGGCTCTTTATTCTGGTTTTAAGCCACCGTGATTGTGAAGTGCCTTCCTTCATGACTTGAGTCCATATCTGCCTCCTTAAAGTTTCTGCTCATACAGCAGCCTGCCCCGGGGCGCAGTAAGTGGTGTTGAACAGGCCCTTGTTCCACCGGAGAGCCCTTCAGAGACTCTCAGATGCCTCTTTGACGGCCTGTGCCTGGGATGGGGAGCAGAGGTTGCAGGGGAACTTGAATGGCTGTAGGGTTAGAGCTGTAGGCTCGTCTGCCCCTAACTTAAGTACCCAGCAGTCAGTTGTGATGTATTTCATCAGAGTAGCTTTCGCCTTGCTCTTCTGGGTCCCACAGTGTTCCTCCTCCTGAGTCGTTTGGCTTCTGCAGAAGACACTGTTGCACGCCTGTGTGTTCTTGCTCGGTGGTGGCTGTGCTAAAGGTCCGGCCCTGGGGCTTAGGTGTTCCCCTTTCTTGTCCTGCCCTATGCCACGCACAGGAAGATGCTGGAGGGTCAACAGGCCGGCTCTGTCAGTAGAACATGTGACTCTTAAAACAGGGTCTGTGAGTTCGAGCCTCACGCTGGGTGTAGAGATTGCTTGTTGAAAAAAAGGGAGGGAAGATGCTGGAGAGGAAGGCCGTCCTGGTGCACGCGGCACGTGGGGGCCGTTCTGCAGAGACGTCTGCGGGTCTGAGTTGCATCAGGGCTTTTTCAGTAGAATCTGAGCGGTTCCTGGTTAGTGGCTGCTCTGCCCGCTTCATGGTAAGTCTCTGACTGTGCGGACAGAGCTTTGAGATTTAGTTTGTCCATTTTCATTGGATTTTCACATCGACTCCAGTTTTACTGCGGACGACTGGGGGCTTGAATGTTCGCAGTGTGACTGGATGTGGGACCTGCTCGTGCAGCCGTCTCCGTTGTCTCGGAGGAAGGGCATGAAAAGTGGCAGCGGGTCCTGAGATGGCCACCTAGATACCTTCTTTCTTTAAATTCCTCTCCACAGTTCATGACCGTATGTCGCAAATATACTCTGGGTTTGTTATTTCTTACACCAGTAGGTGATGGAAAAATAAACCATCCTCCCATTATTACTTTCTTTTTAACATCAGAATGTTGTGTTTTGTTTTGTTTTTAAAAGTATGCTCCATGTCCAGTGTGGAGCCCAGCTCAAGGGTTGAACTCACGACCCTGAGATCCAGACCTGAGCTGAGATCAGGAATCTGATGCTCAAACAACTGAGCTACCCAGGCGCCCCTAACATCAGAGTTCTTTTAGAAAATCTGGCCTGGGGTGCCTGGGTGGCTCAGTTGGTTTTGCGTCTGCCTTTGGCTGGGGTCATGATCCCGGCCGGGGTCCTGGGATCAAGCTACATGTCGGGGCTCCCTGCTCAGGAGGGAGCCTACTTCTCCCTCTCTCTCTATTGCTCCCCCTGCTGTGCTCTCTCTCCCTCCCCTTTGTTAAATAAATAAATTTAAATAAATTTTTAAAAAAATTTTTTTAAAAAGAAAAGAAAACCTGACCTGTCAGTTTTAGGAGTACGGGGGCACATGTTGAAAGTTTGGGGCGGGGAGGGGGTATTAACTATTAGAGAAAATACTTTCAAAGAAATCATACATGATTTGAGCTACACACTTGTCATAAAGTGTACTTTGGGAATTGCTTTTCATTTATAATAATGAGGTGCTTGGTGTGTGTAATTGTGTCTAATGAACGTTAATGAGTTTGAGATCTGAATATCCTTATTAGAAAAGTTAATAGTATGGAATGTGTAATTACCAAGATTTTTTTTTACACATTTAACTTTAATTAAAATACTCTGATAAGCACGTGAGTTGTTTATGTTATAGTTGCATGGATGAATGTGAGAGTATTACCGTTAGATGCAATTGTCAGAATATGAAAAGAAAGCTTTGTGATAGTGCTTAATGTATCAAAGATCGTGTGTTATAGTATCAGTTCTATAAGCTTCTGTTTCTACATGGCTCTACGGTTTGGGGAAGTCGGAAAGAAGGGAAATCTTAAGAATAAGAACAAATGATAGGACATAAAACTTCTGCCTTATGTAAGTGCTCACCAAATGAGGACATTTGGATGGTTGGACAGAGGGATGGATTGAAGTTGAAGTGACTAAGGAGATGCAAATTCGTGGTCATCTCTGTTAACTTTGAAGTCCTTGGGAATCTTTATGTTGCTACAGATTTTCCTTTGGTCTTTGGGATTGGCCTCGGCAGGTGGTGGAGTACCGGTAGGGAGTGCCCTGCGCGCCGGCGGTAGGCCGGGTAGTGGAGGCTGAGGATGGCTGCGCGACGCAGTACCAGTGCCTAAACCTCAGTGGTACTGAGGTGACGCCTGGATAAATGAAAATCCATGCGGAATCGCCAGACCTCCTTCCATCCATTAATTTTAGCTAGATCAGTCCTTCAAGTACAGTATTTCTTGAGCAGCTTTCAGTAGCCAGACAGCTTAGCATGGGGCCTTCCTGCGGAGAAAACCGTAGGAAAGAAAGGTTTGGTCTTAATGCCATTGTACATAGAAGTTTCAAGGAATTGGAATTTTGTCGTTAAAAAGATCATGTCCTCGGTTTATAAATAAGTAACAAAACTGATCACCTGGGTTTCACTGCTGCGCCTTCTTTCATCCTCTGTCCCCATGCGGGTGAGCAGTGAAGGACCTCAGGGAAAGTGGCAGCCAAAGGAGGCCCCCTTAGTTCCTGTCAGTGATGGGAAATGACCCCACCCAAAATCAAAACACTTTGTGTTGTCACTTGTCGGCCCCTTCCCTGAAGCAGACTTCTGAGTCTCTAGATTTCATACATAATTTTCATTAATGATCTCTGATTTTGTGATGTGTTGCTTTGGAAGATCAAAGCTTGAATTTCCTTCAGGTTTTTGCTCCTCAGGCGCTGCTGTGCAGAACAGGTGACTAGCCCAGGTCCCTTTTCCCTGCGTAGTTCCGCTCTCAGTAGCCTTGTTCGGTTGCCTCATGACATACTCAGATAGTCTGTTGATGAAATTGTACTTGCTTCTCAGGAGCTTGTCAGTCGTTTATGGGCTTCTTCCTTTCACTGACCTTTCTCGTTTGTCTGTTTGTTGTTATAGCCATCCTGGGGTCTCCAGCTAGTGGGATTCAGAACACGATTGGTTCTGTTGGCACAGGCCAGCAGAACGCCGCATCTTTAAGTAACCCAAATCCCATAGACCCCAGCTCCATGCAGCGCGCGTACGCTGCTCTCGGACTCCCCTACCTGAACCAGCCCCAGACGCAGCTGCAGCCTCAGGTTCCCGGCCAGCAACCAGCACAGCCTCAAAGTCACCAGCAGATGAGGACTCTCAACCCCCTGGGTAGGTGGAGGAGGGCCTGGGAACTTGTGTGTCCAGTGCAGCGTTGGGGATGACATGCCCTTCTGGAACCCCAGGCTGTTTACTGTTACTGTTGTTACTTTAAATTCAGATTAACAGACGTATAAATTATGATGATATCTTTTTCAAGCACTTGAAATAAAGAACTTTCAGGAAAAGGCTACAGTGCCCGTGCAAGGGAGATGTTACGGGTTTGAGAAAAAAGGAACCAACATGGTACCACTCTGCCGCTGCTGTCTGCACCGGGTTCATACGGGGCATTTCACGAGGCTCAGTTCGCAGAATGTCCCAAGCTAGAATTATGACCGTCCCACTTAGAAATCACTGATCTGGTGGAGAACTCGTAGGTGGCCCGCCAGGTCCTGGTCACAGGCCAGCCCACAGCTGGAGGTGAGCAGCCCAGGCAGCAGCGGCCTGACAGGAGTCTCAGCCGATGTCTCCTGCCTCAGCCTCGTCCCTGCTATCCCCGCAGCTCGTCAGTAGCCAGGGTTTGCTCATTCACTTGCGCATCTCCACTGTTTCTGCCATCTCTGCATATTGTGTTTTTTTAAACACTTTGCTTTAAGTTGACGCAGTGCTCTTAAAGTGAGCCGAGCAGTTACATCAGTCCAGTGAAGTCAAGATTGTTGTCCTAGTTCGGTTGTTTTCCTGATAAAGTACATATTTTAATCTTAAAAATGACTCTTAAGATTGACCAGTTAAAAACATCTCATTTATTGCTTTTTGGACAAAACTGCCCTCATGTATATCTAACTTCTACTGGCCTTGCGACTGGGTCAGAGCCCTCAGACCTGAGTTGTAAGCGGACGCTTACTCCTGTTTGAGGGTATAATTTGGGACGAGACTGTTAACCTCTCTTAGTCTCAGCTTTTTCTTACTTTAAGATGAGTACCCTACCCCTGAAACAAAGAGTACATTGTATGTTAATCTAAAAAATTTTTTTTAATTTGAAAAATTAAAATTAAAAAGTCAATACTCTGCACGGATGTTTTCACTTGCATGGGATTTCTGTGATCTCATTTTCTGAGATGAAAAGGAAAGTTGACTCAAATCTGCATGACACATCAGTATAGTTGTTGAGGGCACCATATTAATGAAACCGGAACAAGAGTGTGCAGCTTGCCAGTGGATCATTCTGTCAGTTTTTGCACAGCCACGGTCCATTTACGATACCAGCAGCCTCCACAGAAATGCCTGTGGTTGTGGTTACAGAATGCAGTGAGGAGTCTGCAGCTCAGTGGTACACACTGGTGACCTTCAGAACAGGACCGCCTTGCAGAGTCCTGCCACAGCGGCTGTTAGTGACACTCATAAGAATCACTTACTTATGCAGTGACTTGTTAATGTTATTGGACCTCTGAAGTCTATGTTGTAATTTAGGAGTTGGTTGATTTCTTTCTGTCTTTAAAGGAAATAACCCAATGAACATTCCAGCAGGAGGAATAACAACGGATCAGCAGCCACCAAACTTGATTTCAGAATCAGCTCTTCCAACTTCCCTCGGGGCCACAAAGTAAGACCCGTGTTTCAGTCGGCTCCCGTCTGAGTGACGGCGCACGTGAAAGTGGGCTGGGTATCACAGGACTGTGGTAGTTTCTTAAATGTGTGACCGCGAAGGCAATATTGGGGGTGCTTTTTATTGTTGTTGTTGTTGTTATTATTATAACAGCTGTAGGTAATAAATTAAACACGGCTTCGGTTTTGTTGTACATACAGCACTGGGCTGTCCTCGGTTTTTAGAAGCCCAGTGTGGTTGAAAAACCCCTAAACGAAGCCCATCTGCATCGCTTCATTGGTGGAACGAGTGTTCTTGTTCTTCCCCAGCCCCCTGATGAACGATGGCTCGAGCCCTGCAAACATTGGGACCCTCAGCACTATACCGACAGCGGCCCCTCCTTCCAGCACCGGCGTTCGGAAAGGCTGGCACGAACATGTCACTCAG
This sequence comes from Lontra canadensis, assembly GCF_010015895.1. Taxonomy (NCBI): domain Eukaryota; kingdom Metazoa; phylum Chordata; class Mammalia; order Carnivora; family Mustelidae; genus Lontra; species Lontra canadensis. The sequence continues at coordinate 373,881 of NW_022631218.1, forward strand.
GACCTGCGGAGCCATTTAGTGCATAAACTGTACGTGCCCACCTCGCCTTTATTCACATACAATGAATTCAGTGGCTGACAGCAGTATGACAGCTTTGTGGTGTCCCTGATGTCTGACTGGATTCCTAAGTGGTCCCTGGGTCTCAGCTGACAGTGCCCTAGCAGCTGAAGAGGGTCCCATGCTTTTTCAGGGGGCCACAGCCACTGCTGGCAGGCCTGAGAATCCCAGTTGGCGGGTGTCAGAGTGTCCGTGGCCCTGCCCTGCAGGGGGACATGAATTGTCGCCCATGTCCCAGAGATCAAGGCTCCTAGGGTGGCCAGACTTTCTGTCCTCTGACCTTTGACATGCAACAGGGAGTTGGTGTTAGCTCAGAAGCTTTCCCTCGTTTTGTAACTCAAGATTATAATTGTGGAGGCCCCCGAGAACTGGGGGAATTTGGCCTGGTGAATACAGAGAGCACGATCATGCCACATATATTATATTCACCGACAGGAACTCAGCAGTTACCTTTCTTGAGCTACTTAAGTTAAATTGAAGGGGAAATTAGATCAGCTTAATTCCCTTAGAGTGGGTTTTTTTTTCCTTCATCTTTTTAGTGAAAACTATTTATGATAAATAGTTTAAAAATTAGGAGTTCAAGGGGTACCTGGGTAGCTCAGTCATTCACGTACCCAGCTCTTGATTTCGGTTCAGGTAAAGATCTCAGGGTTGAGGGATCGAGCCCCATACCGGGCTCCATGCTCAGTGCGGAGTCTGCTTGAGGTTCTCTCCCTCTGTTCTGCCCTCTGCTCGCACGCGCGTGCTCACGCACTCTCTCAAATAAACAAGTCTTAAAAAATTAGGAGTTTGAAATCATATTATTCTTGAGATGACCTAACAGTTACCATAAATAGCAAAATATTGGTGTGTTTGACACACAGATAAATTGACAGGTGAGTGTTGTCTCCAGGAAGTGACGTTCGCATACTGGGCGAGAGAGATCGAGCATTTCTCTCAGCAGTATGTTGCCCCCCCATAAGTAGATGGTTTCGTTTCTCTCTCTCCATGTCGTCATGTATAAATTAGCAAGATACTGATGGTGTCTCGACAGTCTGTTGACGGGGTATGTTGTCCTTGCAGCGTCCAAGCCATCTTTCCAACCCCCGACCCAGCAGCCCTGAAGGATCGCCGCATGGAGAACCTGGTGGCTTACGCTAAGAAGGTGGAGGGGGACATGTATGAGTCTGCCAACAGCAGGGTAGGTTGCCGTCCGTGTTCCAGCTGCATGACACCCACAGTCGAAAGAACGGCATCCATCTGGGAATGGGGAAATCCGTTAGTCAGGGAGACTCTCACCTCGAGGACACTGACCAGAGAGACGTCCCAGATAAGACAGCAGATCCCCGCACAACCCTCTTGGTTGACTACAAACGTCCACTACAGTGGTGAACAAGGCATGTAAAATTGTGTTTTATCCATGGATGGACTTTCCAGTGGGAGCTGTTTCTAATGCTGGTACTGCATTACCGGCAGTGTCAACCATCCAGGAAGTGATTCGACTGCGGAATGAATGTTACGTGCATTGAGCGCCCCTTGTCTGATAAGTCCTGTAATGTCACTAGGCATTCAACAAGTTGGGCTTTAGGTTTATTGGTTAGAAGTGCTGCTGGATACTGGGGCGCCAGGCTGGTTCAGTCAGTAGAGCATGGGACTCTTGATCTCCGGGTCATGAGTTCAAGCCCCCTGTTGGGCCAAGAGTGAAACAAAAAACAACAGAACAGAAGGGCTGAATACTGACCTTTGCCAACGTACTTACTGTCAAAGCTCGTTAGTTTGTTAAAATATATAAAACAGATTGGGGTGTTTTTTTTTTTTTTATTTTTACAGCTTTGGCTGCTTAATGTTGAATGTTATTGCTCTTTAGGATGAATACTATCACTTACTGGCAGAAAAAATCTACAAGATACAAAAAGAACTAGAAGAAAAACGGAGGTCGCGTTTGCACAAACAAGGCATCTTGGGTAACCAGCCTGCCCTGCCGGCTCCCGGGGCGCAGCCCCCAGGGATTCCGCAGGCACAGCCTGTGAGGCCTCCAAGTAAGGACTTCACTTCCTTCTGCCAGCCCTCAGTCTCTTGGCTTGTTTTCCCTTTTGGGTTTGGGGTGTATTTCTAAGCCTAGAGAACTGTGCTCTTGAGGAGCACACACTTTGGAAGCTATGTGGTAGTGGCCGTGGCCTTCCGCATCGGCCTGTGTGTGGAGAGGCCTAGGGAGGGTGCGCAGGCATCAGAATGCATGGTGCCTTCGCACCCACTCCCTGGTGTAGTTTGACTTTCAGAAGGTAAAATTCCTTGTTTCCCGCATGAAGGATTATTTTAAATAAGCAGGTTTTTTCTGCCATTGCAGACGGACCCATGCCCCTGCCAGTGAACCGCGTGCAGGTGTCCCAAGGTATTGAACTGTTGTTGTGAATCATGTTTCGATTTAACATTGAACAGCCACAAAGATGATTCGTTGTTCCTTTTCCCTCTGCATTTCTCTATAGCTCCTTGTTAGCCCCCCATGCCTTCTGCTGATGATCGGAATTCAGTTCCACAGACAGTGATAACTCGGTGGTGTTTGGAAGTTAGAAGACAATAGGAAAGCCCCCCCGGGAGATGAGAAGTGGGGTCTAGCCTTTTCTTCCCCTAATGGACAGGAGGGCACATTACTCTCAGGAAGTCTCCTTGAAAAGCCTCGTTGGTGGGTGAAGGAAGCCTGTCCGAAGGCCGCTGAGGGGAGCACTGAGCCGGACTGAACGGGGTTTGTGCTCCTCTCAGGCTGGCGTGTGCTGGCAGCTGGCCTGAGCCACTTTTAAAGGTTCTTTCTCAGGTTGAGATTCTAGGGTGTCTGTGGCTGGAACAGTCATCGGAGTCGGGGAGGTTGGGGGAGGGGCATTTCAAGGCTTTTACAGCTCTTGTCTCATGAGACTTGGGCGGCAGGACCTGTTCACAGGTTGTGAAATGAGGGGCGACGTTATCTAGGAGATTCCAAAGCACAGCCTTGCTGCTGTGTGCAGAGCGGTCCGAGAGGGAAAAAGAGGTCATTTTAAAGGTTGCAGTAGTCTTGGGGTCGTGAGTTTGAGCCCCCATTGGGTGTAGAGATTACTTTCAAAAGGTAAATAAAAAAACTTTTAAAAGCTGTGGTCATCTTATATTGCGTACTAAAGAGACATGGTAGGTAAACTGGTGTTGGGGAGAAACTTCAGGGATGTGTTTTGGTGGACAGACTAGGTAAGAGAGTGAAGGAAACCCAAGAAGTCAGGAAAATGGAGCCTTGAAAACGTAGCTGCGTGCTGCGTGGGGGACGGCGTGGGAGATGGGGCTGATCTGGGCTCCGAGGAGGCCTTTTGAGCAGGGTAGTGAAGGAGGTTCATAGCAGAGCACTCCTGCTGCGCTTACCAGCACATCTCCATCCGCGTGAGAGGGGCTCTTGGTGGTGCTGTTTCTCAGCACCGCCTTTTTCTCTTACATTAAAATCCTCAAGGAGAGGGGGAAGCTTACAGCCTTCCTGGAAAGTCCTCCTGGGCTCATGCAGGCACTGGTTTTTTTAGGGTGACATTTCTAGGTGTCCGTGAAGATAATGCTTTAGGAGATGCATGTTCTCTGAGACCTTTTCACGTCAGTGCCAGTGGTAAGGTGGCACCTGGAGGATTCTGTTAGATTGCCACTGTCCGTTCTAAGACTTGCTTGACCAGCATTGATGTAGAGCTTTACGTGTAGGTGTAGAGTTCACAGAATATGGTGGGAAGTGAGAAGAATGAGACCCCATGGTCTGGAGACATGTAGCAGCCAGTGAGGTGTCTTTCATGGTGTGATAGTCCTGTGGGCCGTGGACACCCCTGGGAAGGGGGAAGTGGCCTTGAAAGGGAGACCTTGCTGGTCTGGAGAGGAGGTGGGATTGAGAATTGCTGACCCTTGGGCACTTCTAAACACTTTACATGGTTGCAAAATTAAAACCGTATTTTGAGTCTTATCGCAGTTTCTAACAATAAATTTAAACCCAGCTGAAGAGCCAGGAGGCCTGGGATGATGGGACAGGCCTTCCAGCAGAAGAGAAGGGAGCCGTGTGCTCTGGCAGGTGTTGGGAGGTTGGCTTAGATGGGTGCCCTGGCCTTAGCCAGCACCTCCTCTGTGGAGGGTAGGAGCGCCTTCGTGGCGCTACCGCGTTCGTTGGTGGTTGACCTGACGTTCTCCCTTCTCTCCTCGTGCTGCCCTGCCTGCACCCGCCAAACCACTCTCACCACCGCCACATCGGTGCCGTTTTTCTGTATTTGAAAAGTGTTACATCACCATCTTTTCTGATTGCTTGGGGTGATTTCTGTTGTGTGTCTTATGTATGTGTTCCAACTTATTTTGCTTAGAGTTTGGAGAGCTGTAGCTCTGTTTTCCTGTGGGTGCTTTTTCTAATGAACCACTGTGGGTACATTTACAGGGATGAATTCATTTACCCCAATGTCCTTGGGGAATGTACAGTTGCCACAAGCTCCCATGGGACCACGTGCAGCATCCCCCATGAACCACTCTGTCCCGATGAACAGCATGGGCTCCGTTCCAGGGGTAAGCGCTTCTGTTTGCCTCAGCTGTGCTGAAAAGGCCTTGCTTGAATAAGGAAAATTCTCTATGCAGTGAAATTGTAGATCAAGATCCTATGGTGGTTGTTTCTCTGGATGTGGTTATGCTTTATTTACCTCATATCTCTCTTCCTTTTTTTTTTTTTTTTTTTTTTTTAGTCTTCATGACTACAAATGAGAATTATGTGATCATTGTTGATATTTATTGGGATGATAAATTCATAGGGACTTGTGACTTCGTGAGAAGACACAAGTCCCGGGGCGCCCGGGTGGCTCAGTCGTCAAACATCTGCCTTCGGCTCTGGTCATGATCCCATGGTCCTGGGATAGAGCCCCGTGTCGGGCTCCCTGCTCAGCAGGAAGCCTGCACCTCCCTCTCCCGCTCTCCCTGCTTGTGTCCCTTCTCTCCCTATCTCTGTCTGTCAAATAAATAAATAAAATCTTCGAAAACAAGACAAAAGACACAAATTCTGAGGTTGGAGTGCGCAACCTCAGATACGTTGCTGAGAGATGCTTGACAGCGGCTCTCGGCTCCTGGTGCTTACTCTCCTAAGGCTGCTTTCTTAACACGTCAGAGAAATCGTGAAAGGTGTATTTTGAACTTTAAAGTATAGCATGCTATTGATTTCTATTCAGAGATGAATTTGAAATGGGCTTCTTGGAGAAGTTGCATGAGAAAGCACGCAAAGTGCCTGGGGGCCAGAAGGGCTTAATGAGAGGCTTTCTCCCCATGGGGAAGGGAGGATTTGGAGTTTGTCTCTCCTAGATTATCTTGAAGACTCCCGCCCTCCGCTCTGATCTCTGGATGCTGCTTGTGTTGTAGATGGCCATCTCTCCTTCCCGGATGCCTCAGCCTCCAAACATGATGGGCACTCACGCCAACAACATTATGGCCCAGGCGCCTGCGCAGAACCAGTTCCTGCCGCAGAACCAGTTCCAGTCCTCCAGTGGGGCAATGAGTGTGAACAGTGTGGGCATGGGGCAGCCGGCGGCCCAGACAGGCGTGCCACAGGTACCGTGCACCCGGGACAGGGCCCCGCTTCCTCCTGACTCAAGCGTGTCTCGTTTCATGGAGAGGAGAATTCCAGAATACACATTTCATTATTATGTATGAGCATCTCTTGACTTTTTACCCCCGTTTTGTTGTGTTATTTTCATCTTCTTTAGAATTACTTTTATTATGTCTGGGTGGACTTCAAACCAAATTGGCATGGATTGTGGTTTTTTGGTTCATGGGCTTTGTGTTTGGTTTTGGGTTTTTTAGTTGTCATCTTCTTGGTTTTTAGTTGTTTTAAATTCACATGTGATCCTGAGAGACCTTGAGTATTAGAGTGAGGACTGGCCCCACGCACTCGGCCGGCCCCTTGGTTGGTGTGTCCTATTGCCTGTCTCTCTGGGCATCCTGTGTGAGGTCGGCTGACTGGATCAGTTGAGGAGTTCTCTTCTTGTCACGTATCTTTTTAATCATTCTGTTTAAAGCTGAAGAGAACCGTCTTCCATTCATTTTAGTGCCTTTTTCACCCTTTGGAGAATTGTTCATTGTCGTGCATGGAACTGCTGCCGTGTACACATGTGCATGTGTTTGGAACAGGCCAGGTCTTACCCTGGAAGACAGTGCTCCTGTCTTCAGTTTTTACACGCAGTAGTGTTGAAAAAGGTCATTGACTACACCAGATTTACTCGCTAAGTATTTATTAATTCTTCATTTCTGTAACATCCCATTGTTCTGGAGCAGCAGACTTGTTCCTGGAAATATTTTCGACTCTGGGGGCCGCAGTCTTTAACTCCTCCACTCCTTGTTTGGAGCGGCACAGGGCGGACCATTCACACATCGGCGGTGGGCGTGGCTGTGTTCCGGCGACACTCCTCCCAGGAGCAGGCAGCTCGCTGGAGTGGGCTGTGGGCATTAGTTCACAGACCCCTGCTCCCGAGCAGTGACTTGGAATCACTTTTTTAAAAAGTCAACATATAATTGCAAAGCGTGTCCCCATTTGGGAATCACTTTGCTGAAACGTTTCAGTGTTTTAGTAACTCATTTCTTGAAAAGAAAAAAAAAAAGAGAGAAATGTCTTTTTCGGTGTTCTAAGCTGTGGGTAGCTGTTTTGGATCACGAAGCCCGTAGGCTGAGTGGGTCTATGTTAGTTTAAGCCAGAGGTTTCAACAGTTCTGCAAATCACAGGATGAGAAACATTCCGTAGCAGTAACTTTACTGGAAAACGCATGTTATTATGTGTACAGCAGGGTGAATTTTTACAAATGGCACATTGCCTTGAAACCAGCAGACCTCACCAAGAAACCACGATGAGATATTCATGCGTTTAATTCTTCGGGTCTGTTGCCATGTTTTCACATGGGGAAATAATTCTAACCTCCTCTGCTCCCTCTGCTAGGGACAGGTGCCTGGTGCTGCTCTTCCTAACCCTCTGAACATGCTTGGGCCCCAAGCCAGCCAGCTGCCCTGCCCGCCAGTGACACAGTCACCGTTGCACCAGACACCACCGCCTGCTTCCACGGCCGCCGGCGTGCCGTCTCTCCAGCACCCAACGGCGCCTGGAATGACTCCTCCCCAGCCAGCAGCTCCCACCCAGCCGTCGACTCCCGTGTCGTCTTCCGGGCAGACTCCCACCCCGACTCCCGGCTCAGTGCCCAGTGCTAGCCAGACCCAGAGCACCCCTACGGTCCAGGCAGCAGCCCAGGCCCAGGTGACCCCACAGCCTCAGACCCCAGTCCAGCCCCCGTCTGTGGCCACCCCTCAGTCATCACAGCAGCAGCCAACGCCTGTGCACGCCCAGCCTCCTGGCACGCCGGTGAGCCCCACAGTCTCTCTTTGGGCTGAGACTCCTAATCGAGAACTTCTCCTTAAAAAAATCCTGTCACAGGGTTGCTTTAGTGTCTTGTGCAGTTCCAGAGAGTATCTGTCCCCTGGTCAAACCATATGACCTGTGTTTTGTTTCCGACATTGCCTCCGAAGGCCGTGTTTGTGTCTGGCAGGATGTGACTTAAAGATTATCTTCTCTAATTAAACGGATTTTCAGAAATCAGTTATAAAGAAATCACACGTGGGTCCCCTGTACATAGGAGCCATGTGTTCCCTATTATCTATCCTAAGTGGGTGTCTTCTGAGGCCTAATAGTTTTTCTCTTAACATCCCGAGGATGTGGCAAACCAAGTCGCGTTCCTAACTGTATGTGCTTTGACTTTGCCTGTCAGCCTTGTTTTCAGACCTGGAGCCTGTTCTTCTCAGGACAGAATGGCAGACCCAGGTTAGCGCTTCCTGTGGCTCATGTCTGCCCAGTCCTCCGTGGACCTGCTTGTTGGCAGGGCCCAGCTGTAGGCTGCCCACTCGCCACCCCGCACACCCCTGCCCACACCCCTGCCCCAGTTACCACTGAAATCATCACATCCGTTTTCATAACAGTCTGACTTAGAAACCACCCTTCCCCCGAAATACGTTAGCTTTATTCTTAGGGACTGAGGATGTTTATTTATAAAATATCAAAATAGATCTTAACAGTACCCCGAAGATAACATTACTTTATGTATTTCTCCACAGGGAGTGTGTTTATTATTTAATCCTTATTTTATATTTCTTATTTTTAAATAAGTTTCCATTGTAATTTTATATTCCCTTTGTTTACCTCAATTAGAACTCTATGAGGCAGGGGTGCCTGGGTGGCTCAGTCTGTTGAGCATCCGACTTTTGGTTTCGGCTTGTGTCATGATCTCAGGGTTGTGGGATCGACCCCCGTGTCTGGCTCTGAACTTGGAACAGAGTGTGCTTATCCTTTTCCCTCCCCCTTTTGCCCCCCACCCCCCACCCCCGACTCAACGAATCCACCGGGTACTCTGTCTCTCTCTAAAATGGGTAAATAAAATCTTAAAAACAAAACCAAAAACAACAGTGAGTGAGACTTTGAAAATTGAGAATTCTTGTGGTGGTTCCCTACTTTGATGTTTGCGCACTCTCCACCACCACCACCAGCACCGGCCCTGCGGTTGGAGCGGGCTGATGACACGTTCTCAGTCCCTGTAGGCACTACATCCCCCTTCCTACATGTGCACTTCAGGATCTGCAGTTTAGTCTTTTACGATAAACTTTAATGGCCTTATTAGAAGGAATTAATTTTAAAATAGGTTCTGTGACTTAGGTAGAAACTTCCAGAAAATAATCTTATATCAGAAAATGGGAAGCCCGGCTCTTCCCCCTCTGCATTCTTGGTCGGCAGGTCTTTGTGTTTCTGTGCGATGTTGACCTCCTCTGGGGCCCTGTTTGAAATCCTGTTCTTAGCTACCTCAGAGACGGGTGTCTGTTAGGGTGGTGTTGAGCAGTGTCACCCTGAAACTGTGTTGGGTGCCCTGTGGGGTTCGGCAGCATTTCTGTCGTCTTGTTAATAGAAGTAAATAATTCTGGTTTCTCACAGCTTTCCCAGGCCGCAGCCAGCATCGATAACCGGGTCCCCACTCCTTCCTCGGTGGCCAGTGCGGAAACCAGCTCCCAGCAGCCAGGACCCGATGTACCAATGCTGGAAGTGAAGGCAGAGGTCAAGACCGAGGACACTGAGCCTGACGCCAGTGAATCCAAGGGGGAGCCGGGCTCTGCGGTAGGTGCCGTCCCAGGGCGTGAGCAGGTGCGCAGCCTGCGCAGGGGTCGCCTGAAGTGTCCTAAGGGGAGAGACCACGGCTTCTCCGTGGGTGACGCTGCTTTGTGCTTTAATATCCATTTGATGGTGGGTTCAGAGAGGATATAGGGTGAGGATAGAGTGGTTATTTTTAGGTATTAGGTATGGGTTTTCCTTTATTTTGCCAGAAATAAGAGTACTTGTTTATATTTTAAATGAATCATCCAGAAACTTTTCACTGCCGTTCTTCGTTCCTAAGTCATTGTGCAGTTAGACCGCACAACCGCACAGGGGTGTGCTCGTTCACTGATGAACCTGTGGCAAGAGTTGAAACCTGGATGCGGCCCCACAGACATGTGGTGTTTGGCCCACACAATATTTTTAAAAACGAGGAATTACAAATGAAACTCTGAATTTCTGGCTTTTCTTTGAAAATGAGAAGCTCCGTAAGCACTCTGCTTGCGCTCCTGTGGCAGCATTCTGGGGGGACCTCTGGCCGGGGCCGGGGCGCTCCAGTTTGCCCGAGTCCCCGCTCCTCCTTGCTGCCTCACACACCTCCTTTACCTTGTTTACTTCAGCTGCCTGTCCCTCTGAGCAATTCGGTCTTTCCCTGATTTTCAGGAAGGTTCTTGTTTGAAACTTTGCATACCTATACGTGAAACTACTGAGCAGGTGGTGAGGTGTACATGTGCAGGGCCTTCAAGCACTGTAGCAGGTGCGATCTGTAGATCAGGACTCTGACTGCAGTGGCTCTGTGTTCAGGCAAGTCAGCCGGCCCCAGATGCCTTGTTCCTCCCTCGGGGAGAGGAAGGGGTGGACGGTGTGACGAGCCCAACAGGTTATAGGGAGACCTCCAACAAGGCTGAGTTAAGAGTAGAGGTCTTTGATGGTCATACATTGATGTCTATAATTCTGTTTTTCTCAAGATGATGGAGGAGGATCTACAAGGATCTTCTCAAGTTAAAGAAGAAACAGACACAACGGAACAGAAATCAGAACCCATGGAAGTGGACGAGAAGAAACCGGAAGTCAAAGTAGAAGCTAAAGAGGAAGAAGAGAACAACGCTAATGGGGCTGCCTCTCAGTCAACGTCTCCTTCACAGCCACGCAAAAAAAGTAGGTCGTCTTCCCTTAAACTTTTCAGCTGTGCTGCTTTTCCGTCGTGTCGTGATCTCACACTGCGGGCTAAATGCTAAAGCTTTTATCTTTCCTGCCTGCCATTCCCCAAGTTTTACCTCTTCGGAAATGATGGCAGTGAGCTAGACTCCGGCCCAAGGGCTCGCAGGGTTGACGGCGGGAATGAGAAATGAGCCACGGCTCTGAGGGGCAGCCCAGGAGCACGTCTCTCCTCTGCGCTGTCGTTGGCTGTGGGGCCAGAGTAGAGGTTGCACCTGAGTCCTTGTTCTCCTGAGGAGCTTGGGCTTTCTGTGCTCGCCACGCCTGCACGGTGTTAGAGATGGAGCCTGTGTGCCGCGGGGAGTGGCCGGGTGGTAGGCCCCAGCGGCCTCGTGTGGGGGGGTGGGCCACAGGTAAGTGAAGGGGCTCCCTTGCAGGGGGGGTTTGGAGGGGAACCCATTAGAGGTCCAACGTAAGGAGGTCGACCAGGTGTCAGAACATCGTTAGGTGACCCTTGCAAATCGGGGATGTAGCTCAGGATGTTAAGGGCTGCTTGTGGCACATTTGGGAAAGCCAGCAGAGAACTGTGAGTGGCTAATACTGTATAGTTTTGCCACTGGGAGGGAAGACCTACAGAAGCTTTCAAGTTTTTGGTCTCAGACCTGTTTATGCTCCTAAAAATTGAGGACCTCAAGAGTTTTTGTTCGTGTGGATTATCTGTTGCTATTGACTGTAGTAGAAATTTTTAGGAGAGTCATTTAATCTGTTACATGGCATCCATGAACCACACATTTTTATGAAAAGTGAGTTCCCCACAACAAACATACTTAGAGTAGTGACGGGTTTTTGTTTTTGTTTTTACAATTTTACATCTTGGAGATTACGGCAAATGTGGCTGAATTCTCCTGCTGCCCCTGCTGTCTCTCTGGTGCCCCGTTGTTTGGTTCATGTCCCTGAAGACAACCCTGCCCCGGCAGATAGGTGGCTGATAAAAGAAAGAGTAAGAGCCTTTTCAGATAATTGTAAGTGTTCTTTTTTAATACTACACCCAAACTCAACAAGTGCAAGCTTCCTGAAGGTTAGTTTCAGTATGAAGTCTGGATGCGTAGCTCTGAGTTTTTCATGCCCGGTGACGTGAGAGCCCATTTGTCTGTTTTGTGCTGTGAATGAGTCTTTTGCCCTTGGGTGATTTTTTTTTTTTTCTTTAAATAACATAATCCTTCGGTCATCTTGGAGTTTGGCTCTTGAGTTACACAAATTTTCCAGATGTCACCACACTTCACTGTACAATATTTTTAAAAACCACACTGATTAATATCACTGTGAATCTCCTCAAAAAAGTCTTGGAAATTTGGGGAAGCACTCAAATTCATGTAACAGATACAAGTTCTCCAAATTCAAATTTTAATAGAAGTCCAAACTTTATCACTGGCAACAAATACTGTCACTTGTCCTTGGTGTAACTGGCCCCATGTGTTCCTTCTTGGGAAAATGTCTGCCATGTGCCCGGATCTGAAGAACCGCAGCTGGTCTGACCGTCCTTCCCAGTCTCACGTGCTCCGTGCAGGAAGGCAGCCGTGTCCGCTCACTGTGCATGCTCGAGCGCTTCCTTGCAGGACCGCCAGCGCGCGCAGCCGGGCTGCCCGGTGGCAGCTTCCCGTGTGATCGCGCGATATCCAGACACATAGCCAGGGCTTGAGAGCACGGTGACAGCTGAGGCGGCCTTGGTGCCGCTGCCCATGTTGTGCTGCGGCGCAAGTGACTCTCTTCGTGGTTCCTTTGGCCCATTGGTGCCAACGTCATCCCCATGCACCAGGTGAATGATGGCCTAGTGTTATCATGAAAGTCGTTTTATGTTATGGAAGTAAACTTGATTGATGGCACAGACCCAAGAAAGAGCCTGGAGCAGTGCTAGGACTTGGTGTGAGGACAGGAATGTCCCGTGTCTGTGCTCTCTGTGGTTGTCCCCAGCCGTGTGTAGCTCCTGAGCCCTTGAAATAGGGTGAGGGTGAGTGTGACTAAGGATGTGATTTTACATCAGGCCGGTGCCTAAAGACCGTTAGGAGCTGCTTTTTCCTCGGCATAGGTGTTTTCAGCAAACGTGTAGTGCATAACGAGCGACTGACCACGGTGAGCTGCGTGGGAGATGGCCGCTGGGAGAAGGGGGGCCTGCAGCAGGCTCGGCTTGCTCCCATCGGGCTCCGTGCGCCAGGAGGTCTCTAGGGCAGCTCCTCTGTTCGGCGGTGTGAAAGCAGACAGTCTGTGAGCAAAGGCGCATAACTGCCTCCTGACAAACCTTGATTTTTGGAGACTAACATGTGATTTCATGTATCATGAAATACTCTTTTTTTCCCAACCATGAAGCACCACAGAAACCAATCTTAGCTCACAAGCTGTGCAGAGGCAGGTGGCTGGTCGGCTTGAGCCAGTGGGTCCAAGTTTGCTGACCCTGACCTAAGAAGAAAGAAAAAGCTATTGATTAAAGAGGTACTTTCTCAGAAAGAGTTATTCAAAGAAAATGCTACTCCATTACTGTAGAAACAGAATAGAAGAAAAGTTGCTCGATGAAGGCAGGATGTGTATGTGTTCCGTGAGGCTCCCGTGGGGCCCATCTGCTCACCAGCCCCCAGTGGTCCCAGCTCCAAAGTGGGATGCAGGGAACACAAGGGCTGCGCGCTGACCTGCCTCTCGCCTTCAGAGGTTCCACACGTTTCCCCCGGCCAGTAAAGCTGCTTGGGTTTTGTATGAATGTGTCGTCTCGAATGTATTTGGCTGGCAGCCTGTGTTTATCCTTGCACTGGGGACAAAGAAGTGTAGTGGGAAATGGAGTGGCTGCGCGGTGGAGGGAATGATTCAAGAAGTTTTGGGGGAAATACTTGGTTTTGTTTCTCTGTTACTATGTCCATTTGTGAGGTTGTAATACAAAACCGTTTGTCCCAGGTGTCTGAGTTTACTTCGTCCAGGAATAGACAAATTTCACCAGAGGTAGAAAGGCCCCTTCCAGTGAAATGGCTTTGTTACCATCCGTTGGATCAAAGAAGCAGATTTGGGAATTAGCTTCATTTTCTGTTCCAGCGCGGTTGTTATGTCAGAAACCCATTACTGGAGAAGCAGACCTGTCCGTGCGGCATGTAGCCTGCTGACATAGAAGCAGTTTCCCAGCCCTACTGTTCCAGTGCTGTCAGAGGCCCTGGGTCGCAGCTTGAGAATCCCTAAGGCCTCTTCGGTGAATTGAGGACCCTTAGGAGCTGCACAGCCAGGGGGACAGTGGGATGGAGGTGATCGGGGCCTTCTGGAAGCTGCCCAGGCTTCAATCTGAAATGTGGTGGTCGAGGGGTCCGAGTGCCTCGTAAGCAGTGTCACTTCCCGATGTTTTCTGACCGTAGTCTTCAAGCCGGAGGAGTTACGCCAGGCTCTTATGCCAACGCTCGAAGCGCTGTATCGACAGGACCCGGAGTCCCTACCTTTCCGGCAGCCTGTAGACCCCCAGCTCCTAGGAATTCCGGTAAGTTAACACAGTGAAAAGAAAGCTTACCAGTGATCCTGAGAATATCCATGTTTTATCTCTGAAAATTGGGTTTTGAAGATTTTTCTCCTAGAAAAAAATGCTTCTCTGTCAAAGCAGTAATAAACCTTTGTCTCATTGGTTGGAACATGTGTTTCCCCACCTTTTTGTCAGCCCTTGGGGTCCGTGCCTGGGGTGGATGCCCGCTTGCCTTAGCACTTGGCCTCCATAGCCCCGCCGTCTATCTGAGGCTTCGTGTGAGCCTTTGTCTGAAAGGGGGGTTTGAAGAACCACCAGACACCAGTTAGAAAGCGCGTGGGCCTCATTCTGGGATCTCCGGGGCATCTGTTAAGGGCCATGGCGACCCCACAGGTTTCCGTTGAGCAGTGTCACTATTGTTGTTTCTGTTCTTGTGTTTATCTTGGAATTTCTTCTTGTTTGCCAGGACCAAGAGTAAATCTCTAGAAAAATATGTCTGATAAATATGCTTAGCATTTTAATTCAGTGGATTAAAATGCATATTTTTAAAATTGTATATTAAAAAACATCTTTTTAACTCATTCTTTTATTAAATAATATATTGATGCTATTTTGCCCTTAACTTTGCCTTTGAAATCATTTGGTCACACTTGATGATCCTAATTACAATAGATAATAAAAGCAGAGGAAGGTCAGAGACTGTTTTCTCTTCAGTTCCCATTTATTACTATTAAAAATGGAAGTTGTTCTGGGGCTGATTATTTCTGTTTTGCTTTTAAGGTAAAGCTGCCCCGTAAGGTGGCTTTGGTACTTAGGGCATCCCCTAGACTGAGACTGTTTTGTCTTAAAGGATTATTTTGACATTGTGAAGAATCCCATGGACCTTTCCACCATCAAGCGGAAGCTGGATACAGGGCAGTACCAAGAGCCCTGGCAGTACGTGGACGACGTCTGGCTTATGTTCAACAACGCCTGGCTCTATAACCGTAAGACGTCCCGGGTCTATAAATTCTGCAGTAAACTTGCAGAGGTCTTCGAGCAAGAGATTGACCCCGTCATGCAGTCCCTTGGATATTGCTGTGGACGCAAGGTACAGTTTAAACTTTTTCTGGAAAGTGAACTTCCCTGGTTAATTCAGCCAGAGAGGGTCTTATGGTGACATGATAGACTCAACATTTTAGCCATACCTGTGTGCTGGGAAGGGCCCAGATGGGGTCTAGGCTTTTGGAAAGACAGTTGATTGCCTGAGGCCGTGTAACGGATGATCGAAGCTAGAGGTGCTTACTGGGGGAGACCTTGGGTTATGCCTTTGGCTGCCCCTGCGTCCGGTTATCCACCTGTAATAAGTGTCTTTGGCAACTGATTCTGTCACATCGAATCCAGAAATGTCTCTGAATAGCTGTGAAGATTGTTAGAAAACTATACCGTGTACTAACAGATATTTTACCAGCTGAATCTGACTTCTCTGTAGTGAACTAGAACATGATGTGACAGTAGCTGGGATATATTTTTAGTATTTTCTCCTTTGTTTTTGCAGTATGAGTTTTCCCCACAGACTTTGTGCTGCTACGGGAAGCAGCTGTGCACAATTCCTCGTGACGCTGCCTACTACAGCTATCAGAATAGGTAAGCACCGAGCCAGTGTCCCAAGTTACAGGACACGAGGAACGTCCTAGGGCAAGGTGTGTTCATCTGATTGTAGCCTGGGTACATTATTTCTTTTCCGAAGTTCTAATGAAATGGGCCACAGTTTCAGGGCAGCTTAGTCACCCGGATAGGCCCACTGCCTCTTAACTTTAAAGCACGCTTTTACAGTTTAAAAATTTAAGCTCGAAACTGCTCACTGTACCCCTTGAATCAGGAGCGTTCATTCTTCAGCTGTGGTCCTTCCAAAAACGTAACCACATAAGAGTCTGGAGATGAGTCTAGTCAAGGTTGACTTACCTTTTTGAAGATCTTAGTAAAGTGGATACATTGTATTTACTACTTTATTTACATGTAAGTATGCGCCCAGATAACTTGGTCTGGACAGTGAGGAAAGGCTTGAATTAGTGGTAATTTATCTAAAAAAGTACTTAAAGCTTTAGACTTAGAGAATTTTTTTTAATTACTAGCACAACGCAGAATGAGCGTCCTTGTTGAGTTCCACGTGAACTCCCCTGTCACAGGATGGCCGTCTCGGGGTTTTATGAGTGGGAGGTGTCCTCGAGAAATCTTTGCCATTTTCTTGAAATGTAGAGATGCCGGAATCTCCTGTCTTAAGCAGAAGAGCACGAAAGTCATATTTTCTGTTGCTCATTTGCCATACAGAAACGACCCCCACAGTTAGGGGGCGGGGCGGGGCGGGGCGGTGTTGAAAATCAGGTTTACTTGTATCTGTTGCTCCAAGTGGCTCCACGTTGCCAGAGCGTGAGCGCGTCGGGCCTGGAGGCACAGGTGACGGGGTCAGTCTGGGCACATTCAGTTGCTTTGCCTCCTGTATGGGACCAAGGCCGCTTTGTGCCTCTGCTTCCTCTTTAGGTTCAGTGATCAAATGTCAGCATTAGGGTTTGATGTTTTTATAACTTGATCTTGTGTGCTTACAGTGATGACGTGCACATGTCCTCACTTTGAGGAAGTTAAGTAAAGGGCCTTTTTTGGTCCAGAGGTACGTTCGCAGGCCTAAATAATTTGGAGTTTTGAAATATTTGTCTTCTGATTACACTTTTAAAGTACTTGCATTTTTAAAAAAAAAATCTAATCATATTTATGACAGTTAGTAACTCCCATCAAAATCCTACTCAAAAAAACCAGAGAGAGGGAAAGAACCATTGACTTAAAAGTGTCTCAAGGAAAGATTTCCAAGCCCTGCCCAGCCCACTCGTCCTGGCCCCATGGCAGCGTGAGATGCCGGTGCTAGTTCTGGGGGTACAGGAATGTGGTCTCTGCCCTTGTGCCTGAAACTTAGTTCCTATCGTAGTGTCCCTTCTGTTGATGGGAGCGTTTAAAATAAAACCACAGTCCTTCATGATCGAGTCGCTCCCGTAGTGACCTGTGCTGTTCTGGGGGTTCTGGCCCCACCAGTGAGTTTTAGCCCCGTGTCGTCCCACACATCCCGTAACGTATCAAGTGTGACACCTTCCCTGACAACCTTAGTTGCCAGTGTCTGTGAAATACCAAACAGGAATTCGCTTTGGGAACTTTTATGGGCCGAGTAAAATAAAGTTCATAAACTTCAAGAGGACAGATTGTAATCCCGGTGTTTCAGGAGCGCTGCCGGACGCCCGGTGCGGTTTGGGTCTAGAGGGAAGAGCAGGCAGCAGGTTGTTTGCGGCCATTTCTTAACTTTTGGGGCCTTTTCACTGTCCCCAGGTCTGTTGAGACCCCGCCTTTGCTGATTAACACAGATTTTGGCCATTTTTAAGTGGAGAGCAGTTACTTTAAATAGAGCTGATAGGATCAGGCCACACGGCTACTCTCTGACAGAGGGTTATGCGTGGAGTGCAAACACAGGGTTGTTTTGAAAGCTCTGAAATGTCCACCTTTAGTTTTGCGTAGAATTTTATCTTTATTCAACAAAAGTAATATATTTTCCTTACAAGTAGAGACATAAACAAAGGAGTTCTTTTCTATTAACGGTACGTTTTTAAAGAGGAGGGATACTGCTCCTTAGCTGAATCTTATAAGGCGCGCTTCCCAGAATACCGTACTTGGCGAGATGAGCAGGTCGTGGTGCTAAGAAAGCAGTGGCCTCACTACGAGGATCATCCTAATGGCTTACATCTCTGTTCGAATCTATGACTGCTTGGGAACACCGGTGTTCTCAGGAGTACCTGTTTTGGCACTTACAGTCCTAAACTGTTTGGGCATTTCGAACAAGAGAAAGTCCTACAGACCATTTGAACAAGTGAAACTTAATACTAGCATATGAGTATATTTTCACTTGTTTCCATGCTTTGAAAATTTGAAAGTCACTCACGTTGGGAAAACTGCTTTGTAGATTTTCCAGATGCTATCTTTAGCTATCCCAGTTATTAGTATATAGTGACATGGTACTTAAAACAATCTGCATTTGAAAATTTACTCCATACATGAAGTTACCCTTAGAGACCAGCTGTGCAGTTACACTGTGTTAACTTCAGGCACCGGGCGCACGTCATCACCATCGGATTATGTGAAGTGCTTCTCCTTTGCAAGTCCGTATTCATCCGGTCGCTTCCTCCACACAAGGCTGATGTCAGCAAGGCTCTTAAGATTGGAAAGTGACTTTCTGAACCATTCTGTATCTTTATGGTGAATAAAGTTTGGACTAGGTAATCATGTGGGGGCAGGCTGGCATTCCTGTATGCCCCCCCACTGATCGCCAAGGCAGTTTCAGCAGACTTGACCAGTGGGTGGCTGTGCCCCTTCTCCAGACCGCCGCCACCTCTCAGGAGGGCGCTGCAGGGAGGCCTGGGGCTTCCCCACCCCCTCTCAGACCCCAGCAGTTTGGATTCTCCCATGTCTCTGCTTGATGTGGGACAAGCACTAGAGCGGCACTAGAGCGGCTTAGTTCTCTCCGTGCCTCCCACTTTCTGACCCTGAGGTTCTTTGCAGAAGAGAGCTAGTTACACCCGGAGAACGTGGGCTCCCACAGCTGCGAGGCCTGCCCTCGAGCCATCAGTGTTCCGTTCTGGGTCGGTTTCCGCCACTAGAAAATGGTGGGCTTATGATTCTTGTTTGCTGGATGTTCCTGGCCTTGATATCCTACTCAAATAAAAGCTGAGTTTGTCCAGGATTTTAAAGCCTTTTTGCCTCCCGTGAATTATCGTAGTGATTTCGTTTCCAGGCGAGTTTCAGCTTTTCGCTCACCTGCAGTGGCTGTACGTTTGGTCATAAAATGAATTGGAACATTTAAGTCCAAGTTTCATTTTCATAAGGGAGACACTCGGTGTTGAGGGGGATGTCTCTTGTGCATATTGCCGTGGTCACCCCTGATTTGGTTTATGGTTTCTGTATTTTTAATTCTTTCGTGCCAGTGATGGTCATGCCCTCCTGCACCTGGAAATTCTTTTTACTACATAATTTCAAGGCTACACATGAATATTTACAAAATAGCAAATAGCCCGTTGATTCAGAAGAAGAATGTCTAGATACAGATATTTTTAAATAGCAGGATTTATCTGTTCCTGGTCAGAGTTTTTAATCTTGGCAGAATTCATTGATTGAATCATCCCCAATAACCTGGTCCCAGAAGAAACTTTCATTAACCCAGTTGCTACCCACAGTGAATCTGTTGTGTTCCTCGTCCACGAGCTAAAAGATCAGATCATTTTGAGATGGGTGCATGCTCTAAACTTTCGTGCTTTCAACGTACTCTGTGTGTTTAGTCAGAGAAGTACAGCAGACAAATGCTCAGTGTGTTTAACTCAGACTAGAATTAGACCTTGAGGGGGACTATCTGAGCAGTAACGGAGACAGACGGCCGCGCAGGCCTGAGCCTCTGTCCTTTGCAGCCGTGTGTGCGCGTGCGTGAGTGAGCCTGCGAGCTGCCGCGTGCCCTGCGGGTGTCCGTGAGGCGTGGCGCTCCGAGTCTCGTCCCAGTGTCTAACACTAATCCTTGTGGCATCTGTAGACTTAGTTTTGAGCACTAAAACCGCATTTGATTGTGCTGCTGCCACTACCTTACACTCCTCTCCGCTCGTATAATTCACCTCCATTCGGCTTGTTTTTGCAGCATTCCTGTGTGCCCGTCTTGTTTTATGCGGCATCAGCCTGCGTTTTTGTTGATTTCTCATGCGTGTCCTTTCCAAACATTTAATAGTTTTTAATTGTTCATATTTGATACTTTGAGCCCAGGCTCCATGTTATCTTTCCAGAAATTGGGGTGATGGATAATTTCTCAAATGCAGATTGTGCTTTAAAGATCAACTCTCTAAATTTGCTTAACTTGGATTGTCACCAAGTCAGAGCAGCTAATCACTAAGGATCTCAGATTGGTGAACGATTGGTCCCATTACCAAAAAGTTTAAACCAAAGCTTAGAATTGAATTTTAAAAGTCTTTAAGATTGTTCGTGGATTTACATATATTGTATTATTCATACAATATATCTCAGCTTTTTTTCCTGTACATTCGTACTGATAAATGGCTGGAAAGTCTTTGACCCCGACTGCATTTCTGTTAAATGTTTGTCTAGAATATGGATTTGGTTTCATTTGTATTATAACCCAATTAACTAAGTGATTAACATGAAAAAATAACAAGAAAAAATTAAAACCCGTTCTGTGTGCTCAACATTTTTAGTACCTTAAAGATCTGGCTTACTACCGCAAATAAAATCTGTGAATTGCTGTCAAGCATAAATTTGCTGTTTTGAAAAATAATTGCTTTTTTAAGGCCTTTGTCAGATATTTTGTTCAAAAGTGAATTTTTTTCCATCGCAAACCCTGGAGTTATATTTGATTTTCTCTAAGTAATAACAAAAATCGAACTCCTAAATTGAGGCTCCTTGGAATTCTAGTATTAACAACTCCTTGAAAACGTTTGCATCTCGGAGCTGGCCCGAGCCCAGCCGTTGTTAGCGATGATGGCCTGTGATGTGTGCAGTGAGACCGAATGCTAATCAAGCTTTGCCTTGGCTTTCTGCTCTGTGTTGTCTCGGTGTTTGCGTCTTACCTCTCTGTCTGTGCTATCTGTTCCCTTCCCTGTTCTCTAATCCTGCCCTTCCCCACCTGCCCCTGTTCCTTCCATTGTCCTCACTGACCCATCAATCAACCAACAACGCCCCCCCTTCGTCGTGGTGATCTGCCCTGCTCTGATTGGTGGCTTCGTTGCTTGGGTGGCTGTGTGTTATGATGGACCAGTTCACCCAAGTATGGCCTTCTTGCTGACAGGTATCATTTCTGTGAGAAGTGTTTCACAGAGATCCAGGGGGAGAATGTTACCCTGGGTGACGACCCTTCACAGCCCCAGACGTAAGTACCATCCTGTCATTTTTCTCGGGGTTGACTCGTAATTGTTTTTTCCCTCCTGCCCATGATTAAAAGGGAAGCACCTCTGCTGTTCTGACTTGTGCGTGGTGCATTTTCTCGAACTCGCTATGCCCACATGCACACATTGGAAGGTAGCTGTTTAGCTCAACACCAGGGCCACCTCCATATTCTCCCTCCTTCCGAGACCATGATGCTGGAGCCCCCACCACGGTTCTCTGGTCTCTCTCGACCTTGCTCCATGTCTGCCTATGAAACACTTGCCTTTTCCTAGCGGTGGTCCTTCTCCGTTGGGGGAAGTTACAGATTTTCAGTTACACCTCAGAAAGCAGATCTCCCTTTTGACAGAACTGGCAAGAGCGAGAAACGAATCTTGTGTGCATACCCCATCTGCAGCCTTCATTCCATCTTCCACTGAAGCCTCCGTCCCGTCCGCCGCAGAGCCTGTCCTAGAACACAGACAGCGAGGCCCGGGTGTGGAAACATGGCTCCTCCCTTGCTGGAGCGGTGGCTCTTGCTCACTGGCTCCGGCCTGCCCAGGCTTGAGTTGGTTCATTCATTCCTTCACTGAGTTCACCTTTGAGTGGGCACATGGTCAGACTGTGGCCAGAAAGAGCACGTCCACCGGTTGAACGGTCAGGTCCTTTATTTGCTTGAGACACCAAAGACCTGCCAGCCACCATGTCTGCCTAGGACTGCCGGCGTTTTGTGGTTGTCTCTTTTCTCCTGGCTCTGCCGTGATCTCTGGCCTGCTGGGAAGTCTGCTGCTGGGACTGTCCCTACAGGCAGGAGGGCCCTCCCACCGGAGCAGCTTCCAGCAGTCTCAGACATGGCCTCTGGCCTTCACGTTTACTTGCCCCAAAAGCAGAGCGAACCGTAGCCACTCAGGAGGCACATAAACTGAAATGCCTGAAATTCTACGTACTTAATTTATTTTTATATCCCTTGTAATCTTAGTTATTTGGTCCAATTATGTGATTGATCATTGGATTATACAGTTCTGTGAATCAGAAATAATTTCTGTGTACACTGATCATAACAAGAGGACAGTTTAGAAACTAGGTCCTTGGTCCTCTAAGAATAGATAAAATACTCCCTAGTAGATGCTGATCTTGTGTCATCTGATTCGTTACAATTAGAATTGATTACACCAATTGTCCATCAGATCCAGGAACCATTCACCATACAGATTTGATTGAAAATATATTGGTTTGGATCTCAGAATACATGCTGGTGGTAGTTGGAAGGAAATATCCCAAGGCAGATAGAGAAAAACAGATGGTGGTGCTTTCTGTGGAGAGAGATTGTGTGCGTTCATGCTGTCATTATTCTACTTGAGATATCAGCTGACCATTATTTACGTTTTATTTGAAAAACTAGTTACAAAATAATACCCCACGGACCATGTATTTTAGACTCAACAGATAAATTTTAGTTGATTCACGTTTCTCTTTTTCCTTTTCTTTTAAACAAGGACAATTTCAAAGGATCAGTTTGAAAAGAAGAAAAATGATACCTTAGATCCTGAACCGTGAGTAGACCGTGATTTCTTTTTGACTTTAGGATTTTAATTTCTGGTCAGGAAACTCCCTCCTTGTGACTGGGCTGCGGGAGAAGGTGCTGTTGGAACACTGGAAATATGTTGCCCTGGGTGGGATTTTTTTTATGACATAAGTAATATTTCCGATACGGATTCTTTTTTGACTCAAACCAAACATGTATGTCCCTGTAGTGTGTTCTCCAGCTACTGAATTTAAACCTTGGTAAGACGAGGTGGAGGTTTTGGTTGTGTCAGAACCTCTCTGGGAAGTTGGTCACCATTGTTACTGAAGCCGTTTAGTGTTCAGTGTGACTCTTCAGAGACTAAAAGTAGGAAGATTAGGTGGAGTAGCTCATCTCACTTAAAGGGAAATTTCAGAAAGAAAACCTCTTAGGAGCGACTCTCGAAAGATCAGGAACGGGCATCGGTGAGGGCGCCTCATTTGCCAGGTTTACTTTACGATCGTCTCTCACGAGGCTGCAGAGCTGTCTCCATAGCTGTCTCCATACGGCGGTCCCTCCAGGTCTCCAAAGCCAAACCCTGAGAGCACCCAGTGTGCATCAGTGCCCATCTGTGTTCTGGGGGAGTGAGCACAGGCTCCAGCGCCACTGGAAGCGTGAGTGCCGAGAAACAGGTCGTCCTTCCCTCTGTCCCCGACACCCAGCTCTGGGAAGACAGGCTGCGGGAGTGGAGGGCCAGGGCCTCATTTTGAAACTGAGCTTTCCTCCTGGGAGCTCACTTAGGGTTTCCCAGCAGCAGTGCCCCGTGATAGGGAGGACACACTCCCTGCGGGGGCTCCAGGCTCCACCCGGATCGTTCATGACCAGTGGATGGTCTCTGCTCGTTGTCCTGTGTCCCAGTTCACGTAATGTCCCCCTGCGTAGCTTTACAGTTTGACTTCAGTTTCAGAATCAGTACCTTAAAATACTAGGTGCTGACAGTATGAAGTACACAGATGAGATCACAGCACACACAGATGCTCCAGAGACGGAGGGCCCTGGCCTGTGCTGAGTGGCATCCTGTGGAAGGGGACACTCGTCTGGCAGCAGGTTGGGGAGGGGAGGGCAGAGCATTCTCAGCACAAAAAAATGAACGAACGCAGGATGTTCGATGACACTGCAGGTCAGCTCGAGGGCTTGGTGGGTCGGGAGCATGGGTGGAGCCCCAAGGGGCGAGCAAGCAGGGGCCCTGGGTGAAGGGCCACTTACAGTGTTCGTCGAACCGTACATTTCTTCCTGAATGTGCTGGGGAGGCTTTGAGGGACTTTGTTGGTTTCCCTTAGGTAAAGATCATCCTGGATCTGTGAGGTGGGTTTACCAGGCGAGGAAATGACTTTGATTTCTAGTTGGGAAAGTAGTTAGGAGACTCAGAGCAACAACTCGGGCAGGAAGTAGGAAGTGGAAGCTTGACCTAAATAGAGAAGGGCCTCCTGGTACAAGAAGCTGCACCATGGGATGAGGAAAGGGCCAGTGTAGGTGACCTGCTGAGATGCTGCTCCTGGGACGGGAAACGCAGGCGTGGCAGCCAGCCACTTGGTTGGTATTAGTCGGGGGTGGTGAAATTCAAAATTGATAATGTTGGGTCTAGAACTTTTTTTTTTTGATAGTTCTTTTCCCTGGCATAGGAGGAAAGAGTTGAGAGTCGCGTGTTCTCGGAAGGGGAGGGGGCACAGAAACGGAGGTGTTGCCTGCTGCCCCTTTGAGTTCTTAACGTGGAGCATGAGCTCCACCGCCGAGCTTTCCGAGAAGCAGCCGGTTAGGGGTGAGGCAGCAGCAGAGGGAGCAGCACGGTGTGGGGCGGAACAGCCCCTGTATGGGGCGGGGATGGGAAGGTGGCGACAGCACAGGATTGCCAGACAGAGCTAGCAGGATGGTGAATTTGGCAATGGTGCTGCTGGGGTGCACTGTTAGCACAGACGTGTCCTTTCTCTCTCCTGACCAAACGGGAGCAGAAGCCGCTGGGGGTTCTCGGGGGGCTGGGGTACTGTGGTTAGGCTGGATCTGTGGTTGAAGGCTTGCTCAGCAGAAACATTGGAAAGGTGGGGGCCCAGAACTCAGGGCAGTGCTGAGAGTCTGATAGGAGCCAGAACCCAGCAGAGTTGCGGGAAGTATGGTACTTTCTAGTCCCTGGAGCCTTACTCGAGGCATAAGTTGTGGTGGTGGTGAAGAGAGTGGCAGAAAAAATAGGTTTTGACATCCACACATGTTGGCAACTAAGATTCCCAAATGAGGTGACAAGGGCAGGTGAGGCAGGGTGGGAGCTGTGACAGAGCATGAGCAGCATGGGGGGCCCTGCTCTCCGGGACTTACGTGAGTAAAGGCCAGCATTGACCAGTCAGCTTGGCGCTTCCCACCTTCGTAGCTGACTCCGAGCAGATGCGTCCTGCGCCTTGGCTAAGAGCAGGTGTTTGTGACACCGGAAGCATTGTTCTGTTTCTTGAGGCACTTTGGGCATACGTGGTCACCTAGAGCAAGCATTGGTCTTGAAAAGGTGCTTCACGTCAGAAATACTGGCCTGTGAAATACGCCTCTGTCACACTGGTTTTTGAAAGTAAAGTTTCATTTCTGGCTGCAAGGGAGATGAGGAGAAGCGAGGGATGGGCGTTTGTGCAGAGAAATGGAGCAAGTCCACTTTCTCATAGAAAGATCGTACCGGAGCAACTTGCTCTTGGATTTGCGAGTTCAAGCCCCACATTGGGTGTATAGCTGACTCTAGAAGAAAAAATAAAGTAAAATGTGGCTGAATCAGGCTGCAGCAGCATTAAAGCCACAGATGACAGGGAGTGGTCCGGAGGGCGACGTGCGGACGCGGCGCAGGCCGCCCCCTCGCGTGCTCTGCTGTGTGCTGGAGCGCGCTCTCTTTGCCTTCCAGCTTTGTCGATTGCAAGGAGTGTGGCCGCAAGATGCACCAGATTTGTGTTCTGCACTATGACATCATTTGGCCTTCAGGGTGAGTCATTCCCTGGTGATTTCCTGTGATCCTGGGGAAGGGAAAGCCTCCCTGCCCAGCCTAGGGGCCGAGGGGTCCTGCCGGGACCAGCAAGGGCTCAGGGCAGAAGCCAGAAGCCGGGTGGCAGCCGGTTCTCAGTTTATTTACATCACAAATATCTGCCTGCTTTGGGGACTTTAGGCTCAAAACAGGCTGCCTCTTCACTTGTAAATAATGACGCCAGAAAAGCCAGAAAAGCACTTCGAGCTGCCTGTCACTGGTTCGGACTCTGATCACACCCTTCCTTTTTTTACAGCTTTGTGTGTGACAACTGTTTGAAGAAAACTGGCAGAACTCGGAAAGAAAACAAGTTCAGTGCTAAGAGTAAGTTGCGGGAGGGCTCCTGTCTCCATGTCTGCCTGTGAGGGGCTTGTCCCCCTTCCCCGTCTTTCTGCGGCTCCCCTCTGTGGGCGGCTCTTGGGCTCCCTTGTCTGAGGCTCTGTACTGGAGTTCGTTTTCCACACTTCGTACTTGTCTGCTCTTACCCTCCATGGAGTCCCTGGGCGTGATCTTTACATGAAAACTAGCTTTATGGTCACTTCATGTTTTAAATGAAAGTTCAGAAAGCTCAGATAAAACATTTAACTTTAAATGTGGAGAGAGAAAATTTGTCAGCAGGTCCTTTTCAAGTAGCTCAGAAAAAAGACCCCTCCCCCCCCCACACACACACACGTCCTGTCGTGACCAGCATGCTCAGCCCAGTGTGCACGAGGATTTGCGTGCGTGGCTGCCGGTGTCCCCGCACAGCAGAGAGCACCCTCGTGCTACTCCGGGGAACTCTTCCAGGGTAGTCTTGATGCTTTCAGAGATAGCATTCTTTTCAGAAGTGTACAATATGAGATCGTCATTGACTGGTTCTCGAGGGCTAGGGGCCACCTTCCACAGTGTGACGTCCCTGAGCTGTCTTCTGCTAAGCTCGCAGTGACCCCGAGTAAGATCGCCGCCTGCCGTGGAGCCTTTACAGCTCGCTTGCCCGGCGCTCCCTGCAGCTGTCGCCCTCCCCAGCGGGGAGTCCGGCGAGACGGGCTTGGAGAGAGATCCCACACCAGGGGGAGGAGAAGAGAGGGAGCAAGCAAGGAGGAAGCCACTCTGTGGGCTTCCAGGTCGTTGCTAATTTAGGGACAGATTGTCGTTACCAAAATCCACAGTTATCCTATAACCTAATCTCACTCTTGTAACATTTTTTGAAATACCGATGAACTCACAGACCCTTACAATACTTCTCTTCAGAGCAGGGTTTCTCAGCTGAGCCACCATTGACATTCAGGGGCAGATAATTCTTTGTTTGGGGTCTGTCCTACACTTTGTCGGATATTAAGAGCATCTTTGGCTGCTACCCACTAAATGCCAGTGACATGACCCCTACTCCCATGAGCATTGACCTTCAGAATGTCACACGATGTCTCCAGACATTGCCAGATGTCCCCTGGGGGGCGGAGTGTGCTCCCACTGAGAGCCCCTGCTTTAGAGAGTCCATTCGGAGTGAGATCACTAAAGCAGTCACCACGCTAGAAACACTTTTCTGGGCCAGAGCCTCGTGCCTAGAACACAGTAGCCAGCAGAGCCAGGCCTGGGTCGGACAGCAGTTGCAGCTGGTAGCGGACGGGGGCAGAAGAACCCAAGAGTAGGTCTGCGACGGGAGCCCTGGGGTTGAAGATGGACGGCACTCACAGACAGAAGAGAACCTTGGACGTCCGACCACCCAGCGACGTTCGTTGTGGATGTGTGGGCACAGCCTTTGCAAGAGTCTGTAGGCCACAAAGGACGGGCTGCCTCGTTCGCTTCTGCACCAGTGCCGTGCTGCTGGCCAGGGGGTGAAGGACGGTCGACAACGGACCATCTCCCCTCCCAGCCTCCACCCTCCTCTGCCTGACGCCCTGCGCAGCCCATCCGCGTGGAGGGAGAAGGGGAACCACTAGCTATGCTTCTGCATGCGAGTCCCTGTGTCGCGGTGTGAGAAGCCTCCCTGGAGATGGGGCAGCCCCGGTGTTGGCAAGCAGAAAGCCGAAGGATGTGATTACGTAAAGGAACAGAAAAGGCCCTGTCACGTGCTGTGGGTGAAAGCGCACGAGGAAAGCCTGGGGAGGAAGGAGGACTGCGATCCAGCGTTCGCTGTCTGACTCCGTGATTACGCTTGCACGCGCGCGTCCCACAAATCTGTTTGTGCGTGTGAGGCGTGTGCGAGGACAGCCCTTTCAGTGTGAGGAGCAGCCGCGGATGGGAGAGCGAGCGGCTGGCCCTCGGGAAAATTGGAAAGCATGGCAGAACGAGGCAGAGCTGTGTGTGTCACACACCAGGGGCACGATGCCCCCTAAATCATTGTGCGAGGACGCCTCTGCACTGGCATCTCCTTTGCCAGAGGAGCCACCGCACCCCTTCCGTTCGCACCTCTAAGCATCTGCGCTTCTCGGGGCCCCAGAAGGCACCTCTCTAGCCCTCAGCACCGTCACAGCACTCAATTTGGTGCCGATAAGATTGTCATACATGGTCTCATGTACAGCTGCCCTTTTTTTTTTTTTTTTTAAGTGCAGGTAATTCAAGTTATTTGAAGAAAAAAGTAAAGACCTAACTTTTTTTTTTTTAATTTTATTTATTTATTTGACAGAGATCACAAGTAGGCAGAGAGGCAGGCAGAGAGAGAGAGAGGAGGAAGCAGGCTCCCCGTGGAGCAGAGAGCCTGATGTGGGGCTCGATTCCAGGACCCTGGGATCATGACCTGAGCCGAAGGCAGAGGCTTCAACCCACTGAGCCACCCAGGCGCCCCTAAAGACCTAATTTTAAAGGTTTATTTTTCCATTTGCTACTTGGAAATCACTGTGTATAGGGTTCTGTGTTGACATGGGAAGGAGAGTTCCTGGACCACGGCAGGGTGGCCCTTCTTAGCTGGGTCCAGCCTTTCTGGATCAGAAAACACATCATGAGGGGAGCCAGACTCACTCAGCAGTGGCATGAGGGGGACCCGTGGGGGTGAGAACGTGAGGGTCTCCTCCATGGCCTGCTGCTTGGGTAGATGGGATGGCCCATGGGCCCCTTCTGCACCTGACTGTTTCCCAGGGTGGCCGT
Source organism: Lontra canadensis (assembly GCF_010015895.1). NCBI lineage: Eukaryota > Metazoa > Chordata > Mammalia > Carnivora > Mustelidae > Lontra > Lontra canadensis. The sequence continues at coordinate 402,229 of NW_022631218.1, forward strand.
CATAGCCACAGCGCTCAGTGTAGCTTACACGGCTGTGTGGAGGGCACGCCTTCATCCAGGTGTGAAATCTGTCACAAATCCACTTTCTCCTCCATTTTACAGCTTTTCAAGTTTTTATTTTCCTGTGGGGTTTTTATTTTATCTTTGTGTAGTGTTTTCTTTTTAAAATCACTTGTGTGCAGGTATAACTTAATTCCTAAAAAAAACTCCACTATTGATAGGTTAATTACAGAAAAGTAGAAATTAGAAAGTCTAAATTTTCCAGGTAGTTCCTGGCCTCATTAAGGAATCTTAGGAAATCCCAAATAGCTTTTTAAAAATACTTCTTATCAACGTAGTAAATATTTAAAAGTCAATAAATATGAAGAAGAAAATATCTTTGAAATCCCGTATCTGTAAATAATCACTGTTAACCTTCTGTGGCTTTTCCTTCTAGCCTTTTTCCCTTTGTGCAAAGAGTTTTTTGCTGTGACCAGTGTTTTATCTGGGGATGGCTTGTTGGAAAAGTCCTGTCATGGTGGCCACACCTGGCGCATCCCCAGGAGAGGGAGGGTGTGGAGGGGGTTCAGGGCTGAACTGGGTTCTGATATGGTGTGAGCTGCTGCCTGGGAGGGGCTCGCAACGCTAGGGGCGGGGGCGGGTGGGGTTGGGGGGATCCTGTGAGCTGGATGGGAGGGCTAGAGCAGCCCTGCCCTCCAAGGAGAGCAGAGTTTCTCCAGGGTGCATTCTGGCTGCAGGCACAGCTGTGACACTGAGCAGCCACGTGGGGGCGCCCGGGCTAGATCAAGGCCTCTTCAGGGCCAAGGCATGGGAGGCAGGAGGTGGTCTCAGTGAGGCCTCTGTGTCTGCTCCTTCTACTTTACCCCATAGCCCTTTGTCTGCCTTCATGGCTTTTCTGCTCTTGAAGCTAAAAAAAAAAGGTGGAAATATGTAGGCATTTAAATGACCGCAGTCGTCACTGTGTGGAGCACCTGGAGATTGCAGAGTTCACCTTCCCTTCCATGCTTACCTTGTAGGACAAGCTAGGGCCCTTCTGGATTTTGAAAACACTAATCCTTAGAATATCAGACTGCACTAGGGGCGCCTGGGTGGCTCAGTTAGTTAAGCGGCTGCCTTCAGCTCAGGTCATGATCCCAGGGTTCTAGGATTAAGCCCCACATCGGGCTCCCTGCTCGGCAGGAAGTTGTCTTCTCCCTTTTTTCCCCCTGTGTGTGCTTGCTCTCTCTCTCTC